>NC_039256.1:28458241-28758241 GCF_003368295.1 Carassius auratus | reverse complement strand
AAAGAACACTTTCCATTTGCAAATAATGAGGGATTTTGGCAAGCTATTGATCTAAAGTCTGTTTGTGCACATTCTGTAGGGTGGAGTGCTCACACGCACACAAGTGTCTATTTTTCAGACTATTGGCAGTTAATAAGTACTTTCATCTGTTTTGTTTTTAAAAATGAACTGGCATGAAAACAAATACATACAGTACAATCCAGCTTTTGCAGCGGTTGACTATGGAAATCATAACAGTTGTAATCAAAGCAGTCGGGTTGTTCAGCTGTTTGAAGATATCATTAGGAATAATACTTTTGTGACATCACTCAGTAGATTCAGTTTAAAATATAACATCTAACAAAATTGTTGTCATTGATACCAAATGCCATTTCACATAGCTGTACTTTAAGCATCAAGTAGTTTTTAATATGAACTTTAGTTGTGTTGTTTTGTGACAGTAGACATGAATTACGTTGCAAAAGATATCTGTTTAAAATAAATGCTGCACTTTTGAACTTACAGTTCTCCAAAGAATCATTAGAAATCATGCTTTCCACAAAAATATTAAGCAGGTAAGCAGGAACAATTGTCAGCATTAAGTTGCTTATTAGCATGCATATTACTATCATATTGCCTGTTCATTACTACTTATAAAGCACATTTTAATTTCTGCATGATAATATTTTAGATCCTTTAATTCTAAACCTAGCAACTACTTTACTAACTGGTAAGTAGCAAATTAGAAGTTTATTGAGGTAAAAGTCATAGTTAATAGCGAGAATTGGACATTCAAATAAAGTGTGACCAAACAAGTCTCACAGACTCTAAGCTTTTTAAGTAATGCTAGTTCTATGTTAATTGCTAATTACATGAACAAATCATTTATAATTGAAATGCTTAATTTTAATTCTATACACATTCTCTCTCTCTCTGTCAAACTTATAACAAACAAATGATAAAAATGAAATCAAAAAAGCTTCAGATTAGGCAACAGTTAAAGCAAATTTCAATACCGTAGCCAGTATATTTACACCTGGAACAGCATTTGTCAGATTCTATGTGCCAAGTTGCAGCAGCAACCATCAACAAGCCACAGCTACACCAGACACAAGCAGTGTGACGTGAAAACCAAAACACTCCCATTAAAATCAATTAAGTTGTCTACACTGGAAATGCTGTCTGTGATACAGTTTGGAGAAGAGCCTATAGTTATCTGAATCAGGTACAGCATAATCTACTTTTTTGACACATTTCTACTTGACAAAAATGAAACATTTTGGCTTGTGTGTTGTTAGGACATGGTGTATAGAAATCGCTGCTGTGAGCACTTACCTTCGCTTGAGTGGGCTAAAATTGGAGGGGCTGTAGACCCCGAGGGCCCCGCTAGCTCTGGCATCTTTGAACAGTTTTACAGACAGTGTTTCTACATACAGTACATCTGAAGACCAAAGGACATGATCTGTACGCCTCCTCAAGACTTTGTGTTCTCACTCTGAGGAACCACCTATGTTAATTTGCTTTGCTCAATATTGCATGTATTATAGCACATGTATCTCACAAAGATGTTGGTGGTTTGTTATTTTTATAACAAATAGGAGTTATTACATGGGTGGCTAAAATTATGAATGCATTAATCCAGGCATTACAACATACAAAATTAGAGTCAATAGGGGGATTTGACAAAATAAATCAGTAAATTTACACAATTAATGGCAATTTTGGGCATGCTAGATGTTTATTTGTAAGAATCTAGGCTGTTAGGTTTCATTGTACCCCACTGGAATACTAAACAATGCATGGCTGTGACTTTGCACCGATACGCTCTGTTTGTTTTACTCTTATTTATACACTCACATAAATGTCGGTGTCTACGGAAGTCACCTATTTCTCCTCTTTTAAAACAAAGACGTATTTGTAAAATCAGAAGCAATCATCTTGAACATGCCTCTGATTGCATCCCTGTCAATTGCACTGAATGTACTATACAGATAAAAGACTTTCAGCTGATGCCACAGGGGCCTTACCTAGCAGCCATCAGCCTCTCAGCAAGGCAGGGACAAATGCAGACGTGACAGCCATCACAAACAAAATCAGACTAGACAATAGACTTTTTTGGAAAGGCCGAAGTCTTTTACAGCTAAATGTGAACTTGAACCTATCATTTTAAACAGAAATTAACCCACTGAGTAAAACATTTATCCTTTGAGTCTTAAAGTCAACCGTTTGCGACCCACTTCAGTAATTTGATGTATGATGAAATGAAACGGGGTTTAAACGAGAACATTTCTGGACAGGACTTTTCGCTGTTCAGCAGTTTATGGGATCGTGAAACATGGCCAAAATGAATGTGCTTAGAAAATTGCTGCAGTATTTGGCTATTGGTTAACATTATCCAATATGAGTTAAGATATTGAGCATTATGGAGATTATGGAGGCATTTCTTTTTTTCGTTGAGGTGTTAAATGAATAATTATCCCAAAAATGAAAATCAAACCATCCAAGATGAACATGTTCATTTATTATCCGAACCGATTTATAATTTTGCATTACTTAATCACCAATGGATCCTTTGCAGTGAATGGGTGCCGTCAGAATGAGAGTTCAAACACCAATCCAGTCCATCAGTCAACATCTTATAAAGCAATTGGTTGTGTGTTTGGAAAATGTTTTAACTTAAAACATTTCTTAATCCATTATTGCTTTTTTTATAAATAAATCTTAATTAAAGAATAAAGCTTTTCACTTCACAATATGTTAATTGATGTTCTGGAGTGGTGGAGATTACCTGTGGATTATTGTGATGTTTTTATCAGCTGTTTGGACTCTATTTCTGATGACACCCATTCATTCCAAAGCATCCACTGGTGACCAAGTGATGTAATGCTATAGTTTTGGATGGCCTGGACGTTGATTTTTGGCTGAACAATTCCTTTTGTAAATAGAATCAATTTTGATTTTGTGTTGACTTTGAGAGGATTTTCTTACCTAAAAAAATAAAAAAAATACATAAAATCTCCCTATATTGTAACTTCAGAACTATTCTGGCAGGTGGCTTAAGGATGGACTCAACTTTCCACCCTAAAAGCTGTATCTGCTATCCTACAGAGTTTTCCTTTTTTGCTAAGGCAGCTCTGGCTTAGTGCAGTGCAGATACGAGTGGGCCGCTGATGGAGAAAAGAGCAGCGAAATCAATAAATTAAAGTGCTCTAAGAGCTTCGAAGGTGGAGACATTTCCACTCTCCAAAGTAACATGCAAATACACTTTGAGGATCACAATACTGGCATAACAACGGCGATGCGTGGTGTGAAAGCGGATTATCTGTGGAACCTCTGTATCATACAGCTGAGGGACGATGAATGCAGAGTTCACTCCTGACATCCCTGAAGCCCCCCATCCGTGGTGCCATCAGAGTTCGTATCAGTAAAGGCTCATTAAAGCCACAATCCAACTGGAGAAAGGGATTTTTGCAACATTAATTTTAACAGTGCCAATCCAGTAAATAATATTCTATTTACAGCCTTGGCTGCCTGCAAAAAAAGGGTCATTTAGCGTAAATGGCGTTTTGCTCTGAGGCTGGCGTTGGAAATTGTGCTCTAAATGAGCAGAGATATAAAACGCTCTGTTGGTGAATTGGAACGCAGAGGTATTATCACCCACCTTTATATATGCTTATGATTTATTAGCATTTGATTTATTATTATTATTACACGGTGAAGTGCGTGCAATATAGGGGTTTATTTGAATATGTCCTGTATATCCCTGCAATAAAAAAAAAATATATAAAAAGAGTGAAGAATAATAACGCAGTTCTCTCCATCCAACACGTACAGATTTTCTCTGAATTAATGCTGATTTGGCAGCTGTTTTCAGTCCTCAAACAGTCTGAAATATCTATCACCTCTAATTTTTCTTGCCTGGCTTGTCCTGCCAATTGATGCGGCCGACTGACTCAATGGATACATTCTCAACGTTGACAATTATTGTCATTGATTTGCCAAGGTGATGCATTTGAAAAAAGAGCATTCGTGAGGACATGTAAACAACTGGCAAGCTCTGTTTTAATCAGATTTTTCCCTCCCTGAGTAAATCGATACAACAATTAATGTATTTCGAATAGCAACAGTGAGTGTCCTAAGCTTCAAATTAAAGTAAGGTCAACTCCATGCTTAACGACTTTCTGTTCCAGCAGTCCACAAATTCTCATGTCGTCCTCAGCATTATTTTGTTCCGGTCTGAATCAATAGCAAAAACACAATTGTATTTATTATTTATATAGAGCTCAAGAAAAAAATCGGCGGCTAGGGGTGTCTATTGAAAAACTAATGAAATTTTGAAAGACATTAACATGTGAGCGCTGCAGGCGTCGACCAGGGCCTTGAAATAAATGTGGAAAAGTTTCCGAGATGTGCTCGCTATCTCTCACGAACTCGCCACTTTCTGCTGCGCTTGCACGGGAAGAGTTAAGCAGGATGAGTGGGCCACACAGGACCAAAACAGTTCAATGAGAAAAGACACTGCAGATGTTAATGATTATAGATTTACGCGGATGGACTTGCATGTGTAATGAGCTGCTCCAAGTCATGCGATGCCACCCTTAACATTTCTGTCTCTTTAAGCAGACTGTATATGCATGAATAGTCATAAGTAGACTCGAGCGGGCACATTTGCCCAATTTCCACAGCGGTCGCGATCTATTTGCAATATGGTAATTGATGCAAGGACAAATAAATCCGTTTATCAACACGAAGCAAGTTAACATGCCTCATTACATTAACATATCTCATCCAGCTCATTTGAGACTGTTTACTTCTAAAATTGCACCAAAATGTGTAGCATACCTGAACAACTCGGTGTGGGCTGGATGTCTAAATACTTAGGATAGATTCGCTTCGCTTACCAAGAAATGCCCACCATCTGGCGTGCGAAGGCTACTCGCTGGTGTAAGCTTCAGCAACTCATTCATCTCAGATAGACTGCCATCTCAGTCAACAGACAGATGTAGATCAGTCTAACTACCTCATTAATACCACAAAAACTCAGACAGCATTGAGGAGCATAGAATATGCTGTTTGACTAAATAAAGAAATGCTTCAAAATGGAAAAAGGAACTGTCATATTTGAATACATAGACATCAGCGGTAGAAATTTGAAATATAGTATTTTTCTCTAGTGCTCACCAAGGCTGTATTTATTTGAAATTAATTTTAAAATGTCATTTATTCCTGTGATGTAAAGCTGAATTTTCAGCATCATTACTCCAGTATTCAGTGAAACATGATCCTTTAGAAATTATAATAATATGCTGATTTGGTGCCTTAAGATACATTTCTTGTTACTAATGTTGTGCACCTGAATATTTTTTTGTGAAAACAGTGATACCTTTTTTTTTTTTTTTTTTTAGGAACACTTAAGAACAGCATTTATTGAATACAATTATTCTTGCCCAAAGATTTGGAATGGTAATGTATTTATGTTTGCAACAACAGCAATAATAATAATAATAATAAATCAGCATTTAAGTATGATTTCTGAAGGATCATGTGACACTGACTACTGGAGTAATGATGCTCAAAATTCAGCTTTGCATCACAGGAATAAATTACATTTTAAAATATAAACAAATTGAAATTAGTTATTTTAAATTACCATAATATGTTCCTTTATTTCTGACACTACTGTTTGGTTCACTTAGTTTTGTCATGACTTACTGTAAATACCTAGGCATACCTGCTTGACAAATAGCAACCGGAAATATAATTTAATAATATTATAATAAAATATTATTTATACATGTACATATATATGCATATTATGTGATTTAAAGCTCTTTCGTGCTTCAAACTCTGTTTTAGTTATGTATGTGGGAGTGTATGAGTCTTCTGTACAGTATGTGAAACTGCAATTATGAGCATTAGCTGTATTACTCAGTTAGGTATAATTTCTCACTTTAGTTGCTTTCATGTGTCCATACTTTATAGCAGTATATAAACTCTATGCACTCCATGATATTAGGATGCATACTTGTCATCGTATTTTTTTATTGTTCCTCTTATACAATTGTCCAGACACTTGTTCAAGAAGGTTTTGTTGTTGTTGTTGTTGTTTTGTTTTTTCTGTGTTTTTGCATTGCTATTAGATCCAGCAGCTTTCACCTCCTAGAACATTTGATTCCAGTCACAGCATAGGTACAATTATTTCACCTATTTCATTTAAAAAAGAGGAAGAAAAGAAAAAAAAAAAAAAACTGTCCAATCTATTCTAATCTATGCATGTGTGATTGCTGCATTAGGCAGTGTGTGCAGACATGTAAATTATCTCCACTGGAACAAAAATCACTCCCTGATTCACTACGAAAGATGCTTGCTGAGTCAATTGGAGAGTCAGTTTGATGTCAAAACATGTTGGTGGGTGCATGTTGTTTTTCTTGGAATTTTTACCTTTGCCTACTGGAGCGTAGGTCGTAGGCCACGATGTGCTGGGGATGCTGTTGTTTCTATGTGAGGCTTTATGCTGTAGGTTTGTTATTTATTGATGGTTTATACGGTTTGAGTCATTTTGCTCGTCTGTATTTGGAATAAGAAGAGATTTAGAGAGCTCTGTTTGTCTTTGTGCCACATCTTCAATAACAGCAATGCAGAAAAACCAAACTGTTAGGTAAAAGGCAAGACACAGCAATCACAAACTCATTTTTCCCCTTTCTTTTTTCAAACCAGCAACTCATTAAGTAACAAACCAGGTCATTGATTTTACAGCTTTTCTCAAGGTTTTTATGAGATATAAGTGACCCCTCGCAGGATTTGAGCAGGCTCCATTAAATCAGAGCAGTTCAAATGATCCCACAAACATTTCAGCCTGATTATCAGGAGGCCTTATAAACCACAAGCAAAGAAGTGTGTAATTTACCTGGGATGATGTGACATGAACTCTAATGTGTAAATAAAAGGATCGCTGTCTACGGTCTGCTTTTAGATCTGGTTTAGAGACAAGACCAAAACTCTGGCTAAATACATCATCAAATCACTTGATAAGTTGCTTTCTGTGTGGACAGAGCTTTTCCGGTTTTGGTGGGACATATCAAAGGAGTTTGTTTGTTTGTTTATTTATTTACTTACAGTAATAATGGTTAGTTGATTATATAAATGTTTTGCTACATGGGAGTGACTAAATAAATATGTCTGGGGGAAAAGAATAAATGAATGAATGAATGAATGTGGAAAATGATTAATAGTAGAGAAAATACAAAGACAGTTATTTAGTCCTAATATTGCATTCATTCATTCACTGGTCCTTCATATATTTGTCTAAATATTTATCTTTTTAGTATTCATTACATATGAATTTTTGTTTATATGATTTTTGAATAAATTGTGTTTTTGTGTCATTTAAGAGTGTTCCTCTGAGTTTATCGTTGTCAGTAAATTAACTTCCTGCCTGTCACGACTTGCGCTGCATAGACTGACATGTAGGGCATTTTCATTCCTGTTTCATCCTTGATTTAAATGAAAAACAGCTTGCTTAGGATGATGCATATGGAATAATTATAGCTTTTCCACCTTCCACGAGAGTGCAACTTTACCCAGAAGAATATGCAGCAGTCACTGTTCAGCCAGTCTCTCTGCTTCATCAGTATGCTGCAGTGACTACCAGTACAGTTTCCACTGTGCCTATTAGGAAGAAAAAAGAAGGCACGAAAATAAGAGAAAACATTTGTTTCATTATTAACCGTAATCTACAGGGGAAAACACTTGTGTGTGTGCGTGAATTGCATTTAACATGTTGCTTAAAGGGGTCTGCTCACCTCATTTGCTTATATTATCTTGTTGAATGGCCAAAAATGGATCTAGATTTTCCAGAGAAATATATTGAAATACTCTATACCTGCTGAAGACTGGTTCATATCTCACTAACCTAGGTGGATATATGTATATACAGTGTACGTGTGTGTGTGTGTGTATACTTTATAGGTCTGTCATAACACTTCCTGCCTTCTCTCATCTCTCACATGGGCTGTACTTTCCCCTTTACAATGGCCACGCTGCCAAGGCACTTAACCGCAGTGATTAGCGAGTCTAACATTAGTTGAGCCCAAAGGAGGAACTTTGGAATAATTCCATTTTATATTTCAAACAGAAATTGGCCTTCTTTGTGGAACACTAATTCCATCTTTTCTGATATTCCAGTCAAAAGACAACGATATCGACTGGAATAAATTTCAACCAGACATCTCTCTAAATATTTTAGATTTTAAATTAAATCTTTCTGATCATAATCATTCCACTAGCTTACCCTCGCATTAATTCAAAAAAAAAAAAAAAAAAAAAAAATGATTGCACAAAGAGGTATTTTATTTTTGTCCAAGCTGCATAAAAGTTGTGTGGTTAATGTTCCATCCAGCCAATTGATCAAACTTTCTTTTTCAGCCAGCAGAAAGAACTAAATAAAGAGTGGATGCTCATGAAAGAGAGAAAGAACTGAACTATTCAAACCACACATTATAAGACTAAACTGAAAAATAACCGTCAATTAGCTGCATCTTTACACAGCAATGTACCCAATCAACAATCCCATCATACCTCTAAAAAATAATAATGTTCACATTCACCAGTTTCAGATTGCACACAATTTAGACATTACCCTGCTCTTTAAATTTCTTTGGTTCATATAAATAGCATGCAAAGAATAACATAGAAACTTAATAACGACAGGATGCCCAGTGTGTCTTCTTGAACTCTTCATTATCTTTTGTCAATTACTTGAATTTATGGCTGTGCTTGATGTGTGTTTCTGCTGTCTGCTGGCATTAGGTGGCTGGCTGGTATTGCCAGTGGCCATGCGGGCATGATTTGAGTGGCACAGTAGTTATTCACTGTAACTGGGTAATAACGTCTAAATGTTTGTCAGATCTGAGGCTCCTCTTTGGTATTCCCATTATTTTTTTTCTGTCAGAAACGTCACGTCAGATCAGGGAGCATGTCGACTGGAGACGTTCCCTTGAGCGTTGTAAACGCAGGAGGCCGATCCTTCCAGAACTGTGTCCTAGTCTTGCTGTGCTTCCATGTTTTGTTGTGTGGCCACTTTTTGACTTTGTGCTAATGATAGATTGCCATTACCAAAATGAATGTTAAGTATATGCAGAAATAAGCTGCAGGCTTCATAGGTCAAATATAAATGTATTTCGCCTTGGCACTTGTGGAAAACACACATTGGCTTTGTTGGGCAAATCATTATAATTAAATAAAGAAAAGCTAAAACAATTATTTTAGTTATTAATCTATCATATAGCTGTGATATTTTTAAACATGCTATAAGTTGGATGCCCTTCTTACACCCTTGAATGTGTTTTTTATTAATCTTTCTGGTGAAATGCTTAAAAACCAATAATTAAAATGGACATATTTGGCATGTTCTAATTAACCACTGATGGATGATTATTTCAATCAATAAATGCATATAACTGATCTTATTTTAGACTACATTTGCTGAGGGAGCAATTTGTTTCAGCTGTTGTGTTTCATTATCCTGACAACACTGGCAATTGATGCCAAGGCCCAGATCTACAATCAACTGAAGTTCTAGTTTCAAACTTTCTCGCAGAATCACTTTGTCTTCTTTTATATGAACCCTTTTATTAATAATTCAGTACATTTTAGCTCTACCAACTTAATTTGTCCTACACCGAGGGATTCTGGGCGCAGAATTCAGTCCAGAATGCGTTAGGTGATTGAAAGGTCACACTTTATTCAGCTCGCTCTTGAATCCCAGTCTTGATGTTGGCTGGGGTTTGATATCTCATCACAGCAGACTGTCTGAACTGCATTACAGTTCAGTGTGCTCCAAAATGTGCTGTTCATGGTGTTTTCTTCTCACAAAAATGCCTTTAGACACTTTAATAAGCATTTGGTTGTAGATAATTGATTCCACTGTAAACGCACTAATCCTTTTCTCAGTGTTTAGACCTTGGTTAACAAGCTTATAATGAATCAACTACTCATTATTCATTGTAGTATATCATTCTATGGTTTATGTTTCCCAAAACATAGGGTCACAATATTCATACAGATATTCTCTAACGACATGTCTATAAATGTAACCACCACTTACTGTAATGATGTGAAGCTAAAGACCTTTATAGGCATATTGAAGCACTGAAACATTGTTCCCATTACTGCTGTACTTGTTAACTAAAGCTAAAACGGTAACACTCTACAGTAAGATTATATTCGTTAACATAATTTAGCTTGAGCTAACAATGAAAAATACTTCTAAAGCATTTATTATTCTTAGTTATTGCTAATGACAGTTGACATTTTATAAACTAATATTAACCAAGATTAACAAATGTATCGCTAACCCTAACCCTAACCCTAACCCTAACTTAATCTAAATATTAGATTTAGATATAAAACAGCTTTTCAAACTTATAAAACTTAAATAAAACGTTTCTATAATATATATATATATATATATATATATATATATAAATTAAATTGAAATTAAAATTTATACATTTAGCAGACGCTTTTATCCAAAGCGACTTACAGTGCATTCAGGCTATCAATTTTTACCTATAACTATAGGTCAATTTTTAGCTATCATATAAATTCTCATTCGTTTTGCAATAAATAACAATGAGCAATAAATTTGATAAAATATTTATTAATATTTTCTGAAGTTAGAAACGTTAATTAAGTTAATAAACATTCAACTATTTATTGTTAGTTAATGTACTTAGTTAATGTAATGTAATGTAATGTAGTTAATGCGACTATTTATTTTAATAATTTATTAGTAAATGAGTAATGAAATGAACTAAGGTTAATAAATGCTGTAATATTTTGTATTGTTAGTTCATGTTACCTAAGGTAGTAATAAAATATATAACTAATAAAAGATGATGACAGGTGCATACAAAATTACTAAAACTAAAATTGAAATTGAAATCTAAATCTAAAATATAAAGCTAATACAAAATATGAATAAATGTCAGGGTTGAATTCTATTTTTATTTTGTTTTAATTACTAAGTTCTCATTGCTAGTTTGTTTCCTACACCCGTTCCATGTTTTGTTGATTATTATCCCCTGTATATATAAGCCCTCAGTTTTCTCATCTTTCTTATATTCCGATGTATTACTTGTCTCCTGTGAACCTAGAGGAATAAGTTCCAGAGTTTATTATTAAAGGCTAGTGAAAGACTATTCCTTCTATGTGTGTTGCTACATAAAAATAACATAAAGGTGAAATGGGAAGGAGTTTCTGTGATGTTGGCATGTTGTAATACTCAAGGACATTGGATCATCCTCAATGGATATCCTTGTCTGTGGTCGCTTCACTTAAACTGGGAAGGGAAGTGTCTTTTCATGGATGAAGTTAATAGTGCTGATATCAAAGCACAGACAAATGAGGGGCTGGTGGCAGGTCCAGTGTTGGCAGGGGAAGGAGTCCATAATTAACCCCTGACCTCCTTTCATCTCTAATGGTTGAGCTTCAAACTGATGGGGGGAAATAGGTTAAAATCCTCTTAGCATTATGGGAAATCATCTATCGTGCTATTTCTTTTAGTTACAACTCTGAATGACCTGTATTTTGCCCTCATTTTGTAACATGCAGTATTCTGTGATATTAGGTTAATATTTTAATACAGTGCAACCACATGGCTCTGTGCATTTGTTTCACGAATCCGGAATTGGATATTGTATTTCAGTGCTGAAAGTCTTTGCAGCGTCCCACTGCTTTCCCCCTCTCTCTTTGACAGGAGATCAGGCGCTCGTGATCAGAGAAAACCTGACCAGTCATTTTCCCGGTAATGGCTTAGGTGTGATGTGTGGTGACATTGCTGCGCAAGGCTGTTGACACAGTAAGCATCTCCTGGGCTCCTGGGGTACAGATGTCCTTAGGCCTGATAATTTACTGCCGCACATGCCTGCGAATGCTTCTGCAGATCTACAGTATGGAATATTCCCAGTGCTGCCATAACTGCATCCAAGTTATATTTTATTTATGGCCAAGTATAACTAGTTCACTTTGCTATATCATTATTAATAGGCGGTAGATCAGTCAGCAGATACAATATGCACAGGATATGTTAAATAAAATACGTCTGTGGTCAGTAAGATTTATTTTATTATATGATTTTCTTTTACTACATTATATATATACCATACATATCAATCTTTGTATGATGCTTTATATAAAATAATTGATTAAATTAATTCTATGAATTAACATTTAAAAGAATGCAAGTGGAAAATATAAACAGAAATTGCATGAATAAATAGAGGCTTATTTCTGTAAATACATAAACACATACTAAATGAGGACGGAAACACATGAACAACGTCTCCATAACTGCTCTGAGAGACCCTTCATGAGTAGTTTACCATTTGATTTGAGTAAAATTAGCGTCATTTCACTTAGACAGAACCAGGGGTGGATCTAGAAAAATACTGATGGGGTGGCGAGAAGGGGGCAGGAATTTTTGAGGGGTGGCAACATATAGCAGATGTAAATGTACTGAATTTAGTCACAGCTATCACAGACTGATGATAAATATATGTACATACTACAAAAAGGACACAGGCTATCATTTACAAACTTAATCTCATGCAATCAATGTCTTGCATTTGAAACAGTTCATATAAGGAATAAGTGACCATACCCCATAAGCACCACCACACTCACTAATGCATACAGTATACATCAACATGTAAGTAAGAGCATTATAAAAGGTTTAGTGTTATCAATATGTCAATTTATTATAAGAAACACAAGATTTTAACAGCCAATGACATTTCCAGCTGGGGAGACTCAACTGATTTTCTACTGTTTAGTGTTAATCACCATCTAACTCAACCAGTCAAGAGCTACATAAAACTCTATCTATGAAAACTTGTGTGATATTCCTTTAAAATAATGTTTTAGTATATTTTTTTTTTAAAGTATATTTTACTAAGCAATTTCTTACATAATTTCTTTGAGTAAGACCAAACTTTTATTTTGGTGGGTTGTAACCAGAGTTTCTGTGTTTTTTAATTAACTATTATTATTAGCTAATAGGAAGTATAGCATATCAAGTAGGCTAATACTTGAAGTATAGCATACTCTACTGTGCAATAGTACTATATTTCTGTTTGAATTTCTTCAAGTTATACCAAAATTTTATTTTGACAGGTTGTCGTAAACACTTTGCGTTTCTGTCAGTCTGTGTATACGATACGATAGTTTTATCAAATGAAATGGTGAAATCCTCTCATAGCGTGCTGACGTGCACATGGGTAGCCTACATCATGCATCAATATAGTGAAGAGCTGAAAACACCACACGTGCTTCAATGTGTGTGTGTGTGTGTGTGTGTAGTAGAGCACACATTCCCAGAGACGTGTATAACAACACCTTAAGGGTTCCCATAAGCAGGATTTATTGTTGTGACCCCCTTCCTCAAATATGATGATGGAAAAAAATAAAATAAAATACTATAGGGGTGAAAAAAAATTACTTTAATAAAAAAAACTAAAAAAAAACTAAATGAATAAATTGTATTATTTACACATTACAATTGTATGACTCTAATTGTATGACTCTAATTTATTATAGTCTAAAGCATTCAGAAATCAAGCAAAATTAAATAAAGCAGTTTTACTATGATAAAACCATGGTTTATTTTTGTAAGGGTTGTGATATGCACGTTTTTTTGTTGAAGAAATTATAAAGCCTGTGTCATCTATAGCAAAAAGGTGGCCAAAAATGAAAGATGAAGTGAATATTTGAATTAAATGTTTGGTCAGTAGCCTAAACAAGGATTTGATTGTCCTGTAAGTGTTTTTTAAAGGCTATTGATGGCTTAGGTCTTTTTTTATAGCAACAACAACAACAAATATATATATATATATATATATATATATATATATATATATATATATATATATATATATATATATATATATATATATATATTACAGTATATTAATACTTTGTAAATTATTAGAGTGTCGGGATTGTGAATCATTTGAATCAGTTCGGGAGTTAGTAGCTGGATCCCGAATCATTTGAGTCAGTTATGGGGATCACAAATCATTTGAGTCAGTTTGGGAGTTCGGAGTGGGATTGCGAATCATTTGTGTCAGTTCGGGAGTTCAAAGCAGGTTCGCGAACCATTTGAGTCAGTTTGGGAGTTCGGAGTGGGATCGCGATTCATTTGTGTCAGTTATGGGGATCACAAATCATTTGAGTCAATTTGGGAGTTCGGAGTGGGATTGCGAATCATTTGTGTCAGTTCGGGAGTTCAAAGCAGGTTCGCGAACCATTTGAGTCAGTTTGGGGATCGCAAACCATTTGAATCAGTTTGGGAGTTCGGAGCGGGTTCACAAATCATTTGAGTCAGTTCAGGAGTTCAAAGCGGGTTCGCGAATCATTTGAGTCAGTTCGGGAGTTCAAAGCGGGTTCGCGAATCATTTGAGTCAGTTTGGGGATCGCGAATCATTTGAATCAGTTCGGGAGTTCGTAGCGGGATCGCGAATCATTTGAGTCAGTTTGGGAGTTCGGAGCGGGATCGCGAATCATTTGAATCAGTTCGGGAGTTCGTAGCGGGATCGCGAATCATTTGAGTCAATTCGGGAGTTCAAAGCGGGTTCGCGAATCATTTGTGTCAATTTGGGGATCGCAAATCATTTGAATCAATTCGGGAGTTCGGAGCGGGATCACGAATCACGAAAGATTCGCGCTCGTAAATTTTCTAATTGGCCATAACCTTTAATACGTTGCTGCCAACTAGGGTGGCAGCAGGGGTGGCAAGGCTTTCTTTTAGGGTGGATCCGCCCCTGGACAGAACTATAAAGGTATTCGCGACAACCCGTCAAAATAAAAGTCTGGTACTGTTTTTCAGCAGAATGTCGCTGGCTACTACTTCTTCTACTACAAAAATGAAACACATATTATTTATTTAAGGATTTATCTCACAAAATGTCTTCCATGTTTTACTTTGAATAGTAAATCCCCTTTGTTTGCCAAAAAATTTTGTTTTCTTATTTTTTCAATAATTAAAAGATAAATGATAAATTAAAATAATGTTTTATGCCTTCATTGTGATATCCATAAAAAAAATTAAATACACAACATAGAATTTCTGAGGAAAAAATATTCATAAGGCTACTTTAAGATAGAAAAAAAAAAAGTTGTTTATACATTCAAATAATTAGACATGCTAAAACACAGAATTAGGTAACAATAAAATATATAAATTATATAGTGAGAAAAAATAAAAAAAGTTTCATAGGGCCCTAACTATGTCTTCTCGCTGCGCCCCTCAGTTTGAGAACCACTGATTTATTATTTCAAATGCATACATTAATCGTGTTTATTATGTATACTTTTGTATTAAAGTAGAAATCAGTTTATTAAATAATAAATATTGACTGACTGCTTCACTTCCACTTTTCCACTTCCTTTCCACTTTTTCTCGTGTAGTATCTCGTCACACCCCCAGTGTTTCTTATAATGTTTTTCTCCTTTCTTTCTTTCTTTCTTTCTTTCTTTCTTTCTTTCTTTCTTTCTTTCTTTCTTTCTTTCTTTCTTTCTTTCTTTCTTTCTTTTTATTTTTAATTGAGTGATTTTAATGCATTAAAGAACAATGTTACATTGTAATGTTCTAATGTTCTGCTGTCTGATCTGCTTACAATAAAAGGTACAATTATCATGAAACCAGAGAGAAACCAGATCCTTTTCCTATTTGGCATCTAAACTCTGGAATAACCTACGTAAAATTGTTCGGGAGGCAGACACACTCTTGCAATTTAAATCTAGATTAAAGACTCATCTCTTTAACCTGGCTTATACATAACACACTAATATGCTTTTAATATCCAAATCCGTTAAAGGATTTTTAGGCTGCATTAATTAGGTAAACCGGAACCGGGAACACTTCCCATAACACCTGATGTACTTGCTACATCATTAGAATAATGGCATCTACGCTAATATTAGTCCGTTTCTTTCTTATTCAGTGGTCACCGTATCCACCAGATCCAGTCTGTATCCAGATCAGAGGGTCACTGCAGTCACCCGGATCCAGTACGTATCCAGACCAGATGGTGGATCAGCACCTAGAAAGGACCTCTGTTGCCCTGAAAGACAGCGGAGACCAGGACAACTAGAGCCCCAGATACAGATCCCCTGTGAAGACCTTGTCTCAGATGACCACCAGGACAAGACCACAGGAAACAGATGATTCTTCTGCACAATCTGACTTTGCTGCACCCTGAAATTAAACTGCTGGTTTTGTCTGGTCAGAGGAGAACTGGCCCCCAACTGAGCCTGGTTTCTCCCAAGGTTTTTTGTCTCCATTCTGTCACCGATGGAGTTTTGGTTCCTTGCTGCTGTCGCCTCTGGCTTGCTTAGTTGGGTTCACTTCATTTACAGCGATATCTTTGACATGATTCCAAATGAATTCACAGACACTATATAACTGAACAGAGATGACATCACTGAATTCAGTGATGAACTGCCTTTAACTGTCATTTTGCATTATTGACACACTGTTTTCCAAATGAGTGTTGTTCAGTTGCTTTGACGCAATCTATTTTGTTTAAAGTGCTATATAAATAAAGGTGACTTGACTTGACTTCAATAAAAATGAACGTGCCACTATGCGCGGCACTGAGTGACATCTGTACTTCCCGGTCATAGAGCACCTGTCCATCAAAAGCTCACTATCCAATCAGAGTAGATCACTGTTAAGCCCACCCCCATGAGAAGTTTGTGCCAAAACACCAAACGAAAAACTGCGAAGCATAAGCGAAATCTGTGGCAATGCATTCAGAATCCACGATTAGCGAAAGTGAATCTTTGAAAAATATTAACAAAGGATGAAGCATATTTGAAGAGCCCATTCAATTTGTGCGACTGAGTTATTTTTTTTTTTTTAATTTTCATTGTTTTTCACCTTTTGTTTTTCATCTATCTATCTACACACACATACATACATAATCGTATATATCCATATCTATATCGATCTACGATACGTTCTACACTATCAGTGTCTCTTATATCGGATAATATAATTTGTTGATGTTTTCTCCCACACTTCTCTATGAGAGCAAGAATGGAAAGAGCAGGCTTAAATTATTTATCACACACTATACAGAGCCCAGACACCCTTTCCACAGTGGACTGATAAAAAGACTGTGGCTGCACTAAAAAAGAGCTATACTTAGAGCTACAGTTATAACTTTGCAAACGGAGGTGAAAGCAAGCGATATCCTCTGATATTATATTTTATGCTACATATTGCAGGGTAATCGGAGCTGCTCCGCGCATCCAAATGAGACATGACATTTTCTTGACAGGCTTGGTTACTTGTAGCGATTAATTATTTATAATCGGCATACATAAAGTGTGTCAGGCTGGAGTGTAATTGTCAGACTCTCATTAGTTTGAAGGGCATTTGGTTGTCAGTCATCTTTACAAAACATACTTATAAACGAGTGATTGTCAGCACCATGAAGTTTCGCAACATGATTTTTGCATGTGTAGTCTGTTTGTTTTCGTTCATGTTTTATTTAGAGTCGAATCGCCCATCTGTTTTGTAAAAAAAAGTGTGGAATGAAGATATAAGCTTTAAACATATTCATACCCAAAAGTGTGTAAGTGTAACTACGTTGTCCTTGTCAATCTCGGCATGTGTCTGAGTATTCACCTGACTGAGATATATAGTGCTCTCGCAGGAATTTTGATAGGAATTTCTCTGAAAACAAACATAAGCTGTGGGTTTATCCAGCACACCATAAAATTTTCTTCAAGGAGGAGTGATTTCCTTAGATGAACCTCAAACTGCTTTGGTATGCAGCATGTTCAATAGAATACGTCCTCTGAAATGATGTTTGCAGATACACGACTGGGCTGAAATGCACTGAATGTCATTTATAGGCCCAGACAAGAGTGACAGCTCCAAGCCATGCACTGTCCCTGTTAATTAAAGTGAGGCCGGCTTGACACTGCCACAGGTTTATTCCCAACACCACTGAGGATGATAATAGCACATGTAAATCTGTGTATAGCTGCAAGCTCTTGAGTAGTCATGATACCAGACTGATCGAATGAAGAAAAAAAAAAATTGTGTGGTCCCCGTCACTTTTGTACCGGTAATTGTTATTTGCTGCAGTTCATATTTATTTGAAAATCCTTTTGACAATTGCATGTTATCTGTATTTAAATAAAATAAAATTCACAAAATAATTTTCAATAGCACTTAAATATACACTACTGCTTGAAAGGTTTTTTGTTTGTTTGTTTTTTTTTATTTTAGTACAACAAGTTAACTAAAATAAATGGAAAAAATACCGATCTGGCAACTAGCGGAAATAATAATGAGAAAAAAAAAAAATGTTATTTTATTTCATTTAAAGTTTATTTTATTTCAAGTAAAAAAAAAAAAATAGTTTAATATTGTATTTATATTATACATTTTATAATATATATTGTATTTTTAATCAAATAAATGCAGCCTTGGTATACAATAGAGACTTAAAAAAAAAAAACTAAAAACTAGTGTAATTGTCATTCTTACAGTGGTATCTAAAAATCCTCCGAGAAATGCTTGGGATATTTAAAAACAAGCCGCTGACATAAATTAGTTCCAAAACAGGAACTTGACTACATTTGTTGTGACAGATGTTGGAGTCATACAGACAAGTATAGTAAGATGGTTGGATGACATTTAATTGATGTCATAACTTAGGCTGATTCATGACACAGATCATCCTGAGCCTGATGCAACTTGCCTCTACACTGCTCAGATGCTGAACATTGCATATTGGCATAAGCATAAAATCATGAATCCTGTGTGATATAATGCAATAATAATGAAGCTTAATAAATAAGCTTTTCTTTTATTTAAAGACAGTGCAAAGTGCAAGCAATAAAGTCAACACAGTCTCACTCCCAGCTTGTCATATATTGATCCTTGGTCAGGACAATTTGGCGTCACTTTTTTCAATGTAAACAGTCACAAAAGATTAATTTTTATTACACTATTTACACATGTATGAGCGGGTAACCCAACCCCTGTCCCTAAATCTACCAGTTGTCAATAAGACACAATATATAATAGGCATATACTCCTGCATAATTTCATTAAAAAAAAAAAAAAAAAAAAAAAAAAAAAAATATATATATATATATATATATATATATATATATATATATATATATATATATATATATATATATATATATATATATATATATATATATATATATATCTGAAGTCCTTTGAGGCAAAGTGCTTGATTTGTGAGAGGAAAAGACGTGATCGCCATCTTTGTCCACCGTGAAGCTCTTCCTGTGTGCTGTCACTGTGTCCGAATTCAAAAAAATATATGTATGCATTACTGGTGTCGCTATATCTAATGAGACTCCGGGGACAGCTGTGTTTATCAGAGTAAGTTGCCATTATTTTACTAGTCATAGAATGGATAACGTTATATTAACCTGCTAACATCGGTTTACTGTTTTCATATATTGAAGTAAAGGGTGATTATTTTAATAAGTACCTCATTTACTTTACGTAAAAATACGTCCTGTGCATAGTAACACTTTTTCTTTGTTCAGATCTTATAACAGTTACATTATTAAAACAGATCTTGAAAAACTGAGTGACCACATTGCTACAGTACATTGAACTCGAAATGTTAAGTTGGTCGCAGTGTCATGCACTTAAATCTGCGGTCATTCTTCAATAAGGTTCATTAGTTAACATTAGTTAATTACATTAGCTGATTAGTTAACAGAGAAAGGCAGAGTCTTGTGCCCTGTGTTTTATCAACATCCTTATGTTTGTTTGGTGAAAAAGAAAAACACATTAAACAAAGTTAAAAATAATTTGACTGATACCCCCCGCCCCCCATGTTTCTATAGATATCGTGATATATCGATATCGTGAATAGTTATTGCCACAATAATTGTGATATGAAAACTCTAATATTGTGACAGCCCTAATGAGTTTTACATTTTTTAAACTGATACAGTTACTATATATTTTGGTGTTGAGCTTGTGTGTCCAAACTCCAAACTCTATGGTGCATTGGCTCAAATGTATCTGTTAGTGAGTGAAATGGCTAATACTAGTAAAATATTTGGCCAAGTGTTTGTTTCATGTGTAAGTGTGGAAAATCACACTTCTGCTGTTTATGCATTTATGAAATTGTCAGTTTTCCTATTCAGCATATGTTGTATGTAGATTTTTTCATATTGTCTGGCCTGCTTGTTCATGGGAATATTCATGCGTTTCAATCTTTGATTTCTTGTTTTTGAACATAAATAAACCTAGTACAGTTTAGTTTCCAAAGTTAAATAAGACCCTGAAACAAACCAGTAACACTAATTTAAGCCTTTTTTATTTTTATTTATTTATTTATTTTATTTTTTTGTGGTGTGAAAATATTCAGCTTTAATATTGTAAGCACAAATAGATTAACCAAGTAATAATTGCATGACCTTGGACTTATATTGAAAGACTGGAATTACATGCTGTGTAAATACAAGCCAAAAAAAAAAAAAAAAAAAAAAACAGTTGTCAGGAAAGGTACTTCAAGCTGAATAGCTTTAAAAGCATGTTGAAATCCAAATGGTAAGCAACTGGCCCAGATATTTCTCCAAGCACCCCATTTATTCCGTTATTGCATTTTGTAAGCTCTGTTGGTCTTTTTGTTAAATAGACAAGGGTCCTAATTAAAACAATACGCTGCCACAACATGATTGCCATTTAATTCATCTTGCAGAAGCATTTGGCCATATTCCAGCAGTGCATCTTTAAAAGCATTTACTTCCACCAGCCGCTTGGCTGGTGTTCAAATTCACACAACAAGGGAGATGACATCAAATCATAAGTGATAAATAGGCTTGTGGGTATATGAAATATGGACAGCTGTTTGTTTTATGAATGCAATATTTCTATCTATCTATCTATCTATCTATCTATCTATCTATCTATCTATCTATCTATCTATCTATCTATCTATCTATCTATCTATCTATCTATCTATCTATCTATCTATCTATCTATCTATCTATCTATCTATCTATCTATCTATCTCTCTGTCTGTCTGTCTCTCTGTCTGTCTGTCTGTGGTAGTAATGGTGAAACAATTAAACAAAATTATGATTATGGAAAAGCATTTTCTTGTTTGGAAAAGAGTGATTAAAAGCAGACACCTTGTCAGATGTGGAATGCTAACAAATGGCCTGATGCACTAACAAGTTCAAACATGGAGTTTAACACTCTGCCAATCAAGCCTTTGGCTTTTCAGCATTTGACAGCGTGGCCGTTTGTTCCTTACAGCGATAAGAAACACCACCACAGTGCGTCCATTTAAAACAGATGGCCTTTTTTAAAACGGCTCACAGCTGTTTCCTGGATTCTCACATAGGTCTATTTAGTTATAACGGGACGAGCTAATTCTGTCTTTTTTCTCAATAATGTATGTCTCTTTCAAGTCCTCAGTTCAGTTTTGAACGATTTCATTTCAGGAGCAGCTTCTGGATGGTATAATGAAGGGTGATTTGTGAGAAATGACTGTTAGCTCAACGCAGTGTTAAAGCACTGACATATTGTTCCTAAAACAATAGATAAATATCCATATTCATATATGTGTGTGGGGCTGCCATCATGCAAAACATCTCCTTTTCCCTGTGTGTGAAGCATAATCTTTCTGTCATCATAATCTGATCACACCTACTGTAAATCTTCAAACCCATGAAATCCACTTTATGTCTGATTTCATAATGCCATTATCACAATACAGTCAGGGTTGATGATTCTGTTGTTTCGTTCACAAAAACAAAGTTTCACCAAGTGGAATTGTGTAAAATATTGACTTCAAAAAAGGTTTCCCAAAAGCTCCCCTCCTCAGCAATTTGTCAAATTAAAGAGTTTTCCACAAGAACCTCAAGCCACTGGATAATTTTTTGTTTGTTTGTTTGTTTGTTTGGTTTTCATGAAAACCAGCATATGAATGGAAAGTGCAAGGTGCTGGTGCATCGTTGAAGTATGCATGTATCCTGCTATTTTGTTTATGAGTTACTCTTAGGAACTGGTTCTATCTAAAGAAATGGTATCCAATTTACTTAATAGCCATTATCGATTTTGCAACTGATTAAACCCCCCCCCTTTTTTTTTTTTTTTTGCTTACGTCTGATTTCAAATTGAACCACTGCTACATGATGTATATTATGTTCTCAAAAAATTTGTAATGCACTGCTGGAATATGGCCAAATGCTTCTGCAAAGAAAATATAAATGGCAATCATAGTGTTCCAGCATATAGGTTTAATTAGGACCCTTGTCTTTTTAACAAATATATCATTATTTATTGTGTAAATTGTCAACTAAAAAAAAAAAAGGTCATTTTGAGTCCAGTGGCTAACTAGTCATTTTCACATGCTTCACTTTTAACCTGTTGTAATCATTATCTCGAATAGCATGATTTAGAACAACGTCAAGTATCCAGTAAACAACAGTGCACTCCATTTAGAATGTTTGGTGTTGTTACTCCTCAAAAAGACATTGATTTTTAGTAGTGTATATCATCCCAGGCAGTGAATGGAAAATATACAGTGGATCGGGTTTTAGAGGTGACTCTTCCTCAAATAGTCTAGACATGAGGACAGCCGTAGTATTCACCAGTGCCATTCATGTTTCAGAGGTGACTGGATTTTTATTTTAGAGTGACTAACTTTGACTTGTCAGATTCCAGCAACCTGTCATTATTTCAAATGTGTCTGCGGGTCTCCACAGCTACCTGTTAAAACTCAGACTAGAGTCCTGTATAATTTTCCCATCTTCCCTGCTCCCTCTGTGCTAAATTGCATTGGAAGATGGATTTTTGGCATCCGAGGCTGTCAGGTCTCAACCAGTGAAGACTTTATGCACTGGTACACCCACTATAAAAGTGAATTCTGTAGGGATGGAGGGGAATCAAAGTCTTGAGTCAAGTGCTGCCACTCCAGTAGCTCTGGTCATTTTTCTTTGTCAGATTGGTAGACTCCTAACAAGAACGTTGATGCTCTGAGTATTTCTCTGTTGCTGAGTTATGTAAATGCCTCTCGCTTACTCTCCGCTGGGATCGACGTGATTATTAGATTAGGTGGTAAGGAGGAACAAACGGAACGGAACTCTTTCCTTCAGTATGAAAGACAGGCCTTGTAATGCATGCTAAATTAGTTTCCTTCAAAGCACGCATTTCACTTTAACCTAAAACACGGCACGTATGGGTCCGGAAAGAAGTGTGAGGCTCAAACTTCACTTCTGTTTTGCAAGTCAGTGCTTTTCTTGTGTGCATGTGGTACAATTGCTAGGTAATGGTTTTGTAAGCTCATTTGTGGTTGGCCTGATTGAAAAATTATACACTCTATGTAGTATGTGTGCTAATATTTTGTACCGTTTTGGTTATAAAGCCATGCATCACTAAAAACCAATGCTTTTTTCACTCTGGAAGGCTTCTTCCTTTAAAACGGCACAGGCGTGTTCCTTTCGCACGGGTCCGCATTCTGTCTTTCACTGTGGGAGAAGATTATTCCTTTGTGCTGAAGTTCACGTTCTGTGAACATGAGCTTCCTGTGGATATACCAGCTGACATCAACCAGGAATGTTTGAGCTCAGCTTCCAAACTCATGCATAGGACTTGCTAACAATTCAGCCGGGACCTCAAACTGTTTTTTCATTCATTTGATCCATCTATATTCTTTAACATATTCCCTACTTGTAGCTGAGGATGGTTACAGCTGCACAGCAAATTCACACCAACACTGAAACATTTCCTTGAGTGCTTCCTACACTAGTTCTTAGTATTTCTGCAGTACTTTCAAGAGGTTCTCTTACTGCTTATGTCTGCTGTGTAAAGTGTGTTCACAAATATATATTACAGTTGAACAGTTTTATGTATGTATTGTGTGTGCATGGTCCAAATATTCCCCAACAGGATAGTAAAACCATTTTTTTTCAGACTGGTAGACTCCTAAAAATAATAAAATAAAATAATGATAAAACCTAAAATTTTAGACAAAATGTTGGTCCTTGTTAGGAGAACTGTACTAAGTATTTGTTTTTATTTTTGTTTTCAGTTTTTTTTTTTTTTTTTTTTGTTAATAGGTTTTGTTTCATTTCATGAAACATTTCATTGCATTTCATTTTGTTTTGTTTTGTTTTTGGATTTTTCTTTTTGCATTGCTTTTAAAAATTGACTGTACAAATTATTATATCTATGGAGTTCAAACACAAAAACCCAATGTGCGTGTGTGTGTGTTTGTGTGTGTGTGTGTGTAGTTTAACTCTACTTAGTCTGGACCTATATAAACACCAAAAAAGGGTTAATTTTCTCACTGTGAATCTTAATTTAACACTTTCAAAATTGCTGTGTTGCATGAACACATACTGCTATCCAAGAATAAAATATTTTATACAATTTCAGTTATGCAAGATTTATTTTTATTTTTTAAACATATTTTAACTCCTGGGACAAACCACTCATACTTTGACACCGCGTTTATTTATTTGAACCATTCTCCCCATAGTTTTATATGCTCTCTCATCTCTTATCCCTAGCAGTTGAAGTGGTCAAAATAAAATAAAACTGTAATAAAGTACAATATCAAGAGTGAACTATGTATCATGTGGTTTTGTATTACATTAGTTTGAGTAGCAGCTCTGTGGTTGCTATATAAACGTTAAAACTGTGTCCTCTGGCTTAACTGCAGTCCCCAAAGGTCATAAATTGGGCAAAGCTTCTACCTCAAATTCACATCCAAGAGGCTCTACCTGCTGCAAACGGCTTCAACAGCTGCCAGCGTGTCAGATGGACACGGCTTGAGGAGGAGCTCAACGGAGGGAAAAGATGGAGCAATCGATCTCTTTTCCTTCAGATGCACATGATTGCCTCTCCAGCCTCCCTAAGTGGGGCATGTGACGTGATTGAACAATCAGCTGCATTACCCCAGAGAAATATGAACCTCTCTCACACACTTATGCCTCAAACCTCTGGGATACGGCTTTGCTTACCTCTGTCACCACCTGAAAAAGCCACACAGATCACTGGAAGCATCTGTTGCAAGACTAACCATGACTGATGTGTCGCGTTTCTCGGCTGCAGGCATATGTTCACACCTTTTTGATGTGCAGATGAAAATCTTTTTTTTTTTTTTTTTTTTTGCCTTCTAGAGAACAGTGGTCCTCTTTATGCAGATTTAATCCACAAAACGTCAACTGTGCAGAAATATATGTATATGCATGTATATTCAGAAAAGCTAAGGAGTTTGTTTCCAGTTTGTTCCCTTAACAATCAATTTAAGACAAATATAAGACTCATTTTATTTTTCATTTATTTTTTTTAATTAATACACCAGGTGTACTCCACCTAGAATTAACAAAGCAGGTCACTTGGCAATAAACATCACATTACAAACAAATCTCTATGTGTTTGTGTGTGAGTGTGTGTGTGTGCTCTTGTTTTTGTGACATATCAGGACACAACTTAATAACCCATGTCCCCATTTTTCAAAACCCTTATAAATCATACAGAATTACTTTTTTTTGGTTTGTTCTTTTGAGAAAGTAAAAATGCACATAGTCTCCTGTGAGGGTTAGGGTTAGGTGTAGGGCCATAGAATATACAGTTTGTACAGTATAAAAACCATTACACCTATGGGATGTCCCCACCTTTCACATAAAACAAATGTGTGTGTGTGTGTGTGTGTAAAAAAAAAAAAAAAAAAAAAAAAAAAAACACCTTACTAATTAATAACTATAACTGATTTTAAAAATACTGGGGTCAGACAGCAGGAATCACAAAGGCTACTAAAATCTAATTAAAGCTTCTTGATTGTTCATTTAACAGTGGTTTATGATCAAGTATTTATAGCATAACCTATAATTTCATATTATAAAAAATGATAGTTCTCTATGGCATCTTATTAGGCTTATTGGTTTATAACTTCAGCTGTTTATTTGATTTTCCACAAGAAACTTTCACTTTGGTCTTGATAACATCTGCGCGTAATTAGGCACACAAGGTTGCTGTAATTAAGCAAGCCACTGGAGATAGAACTGATAACATTATTTATAGGTCCAACACTGCTGCCGAGCTGGCCACCTCACTGGCTGCTTTAAGCAATCGCTCATAATTAAATGTGCAAAAAACAAACAAGAATCCAAAATGAGACTGTGCCTATTTCTGTTTATTTATGATGTGAATATGAAAAAACACTTTACTTTAATCATTAAGTACCAAATGTATATGGTTTGTTTAGGATGGACATTCTCAAATCTGTTTGATAAAGGAATATTTAGAGTTTAATACAAGTCATTAGTCATTTGCGCTATAATGTAAAATAACAAAAAGAAAAAAAGGTGTTCCTCATAATAGTAGACTACTGCTCAGAATTTGGCATCAGTAAGATTTTATATATTTTTTAAAGTTTCTAATGTCCACAAAGTCTGCATGTATTTGATAAAAAAACAATAATAACAATTTAAAATAACATTTTGAATATATTTTCTAATGTAATTTATTTATGTGATGCAACGCTGAATTTTCCAGTCTTCAGTGTCACATGATCCTTCAGAAATCATCATAATATGAAATATCTATTGTTATCAATGCTGAAAAGAGCTGCAATACTTAAATAAAGTTTTATGTGTGTCATCATAATACATTATACAATATAGTATATTGTTTATCTTTTTTTCTTTTCAATATTATTTGTAGTACTTTTTTTGTTCATAATAAAATCATGTCAGCCTGAATATTATTTAGATAATATAGCTTTACTAATGAAACAGTGAGCATTTTGACATTATATTTAGGTGAGCATCTGTGCTTATGTATGCAATTCAGGTTAAAATCTGACCTTCAAAATCCTCTAAAAAACCTGCTGACATGCAATCCCTTAGTGACTTGAGTGGAAAAGAATGCAGTTGAAATTCCCAGGGCTGCATTTTTAATGCTATGAAGTCTTCATGTAAATTCATTGTTCATGCTCCAAATTTAAACATGTCTTCAAAGGCAGATGACGACAAGGAGCACATGTATCTCTCATAAAGAATTAATTCTGAGAAGCAGGAGATAAACTTGCCATTTGTTTTGGCTTCAGTTTTAGTCATTGTGGTGTTTCTGCCCAAAGGGAAATGCACCTGGAGCCAAGTCTGCCTACCTGGCGGCAAGCCCAGGGCATAAGACGGTGTAAGCAATACCAACGAAAAAAAAATGAGACATACCTTACATCCAGACAATGAGTGCATATTTTCTCAACCTAAAGTCTTATGCAAAATCTGTTGGTGAGCCTAATTTTGCAGTCCCCATTTACAGACTTAATAGTTGTTATTTTCTGAGCGCTGTAAAATATTAATGTTACTACAAGTGGATTTTAACAAAATGAGACAAATAGATATGTGCTGATATACGTTATAATGCTATATCGCGTTAATGAACACGCATTGTATTGTTATCGTGGACACTTCAAAATACCAAGAATGATTTTAGATGTTTATTATGAATGGTTTACAACACTGTGTATGTTGCTTAAAAATTTTGTGTGTAAATGACTGCATGAGTGAATGATAATGCAAATTCAGTAGATCATATATATATATATATATCAGCTGCTCACATTCATCACTCACAGTATCAAAGTGTTTTTCAAGGTGCCACAACACGGCAGGGCTTTCTGGTTGTAAACGCTGATTTAAATACATTTTTATGTCATTTGTTATCTAACGCCTTTGTCTTGTTGTGTTGTGTTAGTTTAACAATATCATCTGCTGAGGTCTCTTGCTGATATAGATATTCATACATCTGGGCAGTAGATGGCGCTCATGGAACAGCAGAAATGCAGCCGTTACAACAAACAGCCATTCCGAATTATATATTCACTATGGTTTTTATCACAGCACCATTCATTTTTAAACATTTGTTGAGATTTTTACATTCTAATCTGGCCTAAAACAGGCCCTAGATATTGAATTGTGTACTTTTTGCAATTTTTATATTTTAGAAACATTTGTTTACTTTATATGCTTTACATTTTAATGTGGACTAAAACAATCCAGAAAAGAAAATGATGTATTATTGCTTTTTATAGTTGTAAAATGTGTTCCTCTGCACTTTAATATATTTTAAACATTTGTTTTACTTAATGTATTTTTTTATATATATATTGAAACATTTGTTTACTTTGAAAATTTAGATCTAATATATATATATATACATATACTTATTTATATCATATATATATATATATATATATATATATATATATATATATATATATATATATATATATATATATATTCTTGGTATAAAAAAGTGATTAAACTTGTTATTAAGAGGAAAACAGTTTTTTTCTTCTAACTTAAATATAAATTGAATATATGATACTTAATGACAACCTTTTTTTATCCACTCTGTCTTCTCACATTTACAATTGCATTAAATGAACCATAGAAGAGCGTAATGCGCTTTGCCTCGTCGTTACACAGGCAGGATGCAATATCTTTTAATTCTGTGATCCTTGTACAAAAAGACTACATAAATCAGATAGATTCGCTCTGCAAATCACCCTCTCGCTTTATGAAATTTTTGGATGAAATTTTTGAGAACATGCAGTGGTAATTAGTGTGGACGTACAGCAACTTATGCCAAGTTTTAAGCGGAATCCCAGAGGGAACGGGTTTGCTTTAGTGTAACATTGCAGCAATTCTTTCATTCACTGTTTCAAAGAGGATTACATGATGAGAAAGTCATTAAAAAATAAGTGAAGTCTAAGCGTTAAGGTGACTTTAAGAAGTTTGTCGTCTCAAGTTTGGCATGTTGTAACTTTGTCTCGTGCTTTTCTGGGGTCATTAATATACATGTGACAGTGACGACCTCTCCGGGCCCCTGTGAAGGTCTTTGGCTGTTTTTCTTCTCTGGTGAAAGACGGGAGCAAGTGAGGTCCTCTCAGTGATAGGCACAGCCCTTATCTCGAGACTCTATAGAGAGGGCTTTCCTTTTCTCATTACGTTGACTGGCATTGCGAAATCACACTGGGTGTGCCCTTCCTTTCTGAGCTTATCTATTTGTTTTCACTCATTTTCCTGAAGCGGAGGTAAAAAGAAAGTGACAGGACTAAACGAGTAGTCCTGTCTCTGGATCCCATCACATTCTTCTTTAAGAGTGATGTGTGAAACCGGCATGCCAAGACTCTGACAAGCAAGAAATGATCTTTCACATTCACTTTCACTTACAGTGTCTGTTCACGACTGAACGTGTGTTTTGCTACAATCACGATAAACAGAAAGTGTAGACTGAAAATAGGAAACAGGCTAAAATCAATCAAGCGCTTTATTACCATAAACTGTTCTTTTTATTCAATGTCGAATTTTTCAGCTCTCCGAGGTCTGTCAGATGTCAGTAAATTGTTTCAAGCATGAGTGGCTCTTCAGATATCCATTGGAGAAATCCAGTGTGGGACCCCGTGGAAGTATGCAATTTACAATTTGAAATCTGCCATCCTTGCTTAAGGAATTTTTATATTTTTATTATTATTATTTTCTTTTTTTAAGGTAAATACTTGTACTTTGTTATGTGTGTGTGTGTGTGAGTGTGTGTGTATGTATATATACAACAAAGTTATGAAAACTGGAGTGATTATGCATTAAAAAAAATACATAAAAAGAAAACAGTAGTTATATTTCACAATACTGCTGTTTTTACTGTATTTCTAATTAAATAAATCCAAACTTTGTGAACATAAGAAGCGTTCTTTCGAAAACATTTAAAAATGATTGAACAGCTTCCATGCTTCTTATGTGTTTTAACCAGAAAACATTTAATGGATTTTGACAGAGAATACAGTAGGTGCTTTACCAGACTGTGTAGCTACTGATATTAGAGCTGTGCTAAACTTTTTTTTCTTAGAGATGATATGGATAAAACTTGTTTGGTTTGTACTTCTTGAGAATTCAGACACTTCTGCGTCTCCGGCTGTCACTGTAAGTACGAAGGCAAACGGACTCAGACAAAAACAGGCCTGCCATAGACTTCTCAAACAATGCTCATGTTTGTTGATTTCAAACAGGATGCTTTGCTTTGGTCTCAGATGGCACTGTTTCATCAAATATGTACTGTATCTATAAAACAAACATTTTCTGGGTTACAAGAATAACTTACAAATATATTCTTTGGTGATAAACTATTTATGCTCTTCAGTATTTGACGTACAAAACTTTGTAATAATGCATGGCCTGTTTCTCATTTCAGTTCATTGTTGTTATTATTGTTTTAGTTATTATTTTTTGAATTGGTTAAACTAACCTAGATGACTCGTATCAAACAAATCTTAGGCAGTTTATTCACATATTAGTAATATTAATGCTAACGTTTTGGTTTAGAGAATAATTGGTGGTTTATTAGTACTTTATAAAGCACATATTCTGCATGACCATATTCTACATCAATTAATCCACTGTACCAAAATTAAACTATTACCTTAAGCAGTAATTCGGAGTATATTGAGGCAAAAGTCATAGTTAATAGTTAAAATTGGACCTTGAAATAAAAGTTGACCATATTATTAAAGTAAAGCAGAAACTGGCAGGTTATATAAAGGCAGTTGTTCTTAAAGTAGATCAATGTTTCTGCACAAAGATCCTTTAATCTTTCTTTTCTGTGTCAATCAAGCGCTGCTGACTCTTCACTTTTGTTATCTGCTAATTGCAATCATTAAGACTCAATTAAAATGCTGATTACACAATCATTTTTTGTTTGAGATCCTACTATTTTATAATGTAAAATTAATGGATGTCAGTTCTGGATTCCATTTGTTCTATTCCATTTATATTCTTTATGTAGCAGTTTCTAAAGCATCCTACACGGTAATATTTCCAGGCTTGGACTTTATTTATTTGATAATGTTTATAACTTTTTATTGAAGTATATTTTTCTTTGTACTGCTGTGTATTGGACAGAGTGCACCAGACGAGCCACAGTTTGTCAACAGCCATTTCAAGGATCTTTTCATGAAGAGAAGATTTAATTACTCACCACTTCCAAAGCTTGTTATACGTTCATTAGCTCAGGATTGTCATTGATTGACAACGGGAGGCTGAACTGGCTCAGATCAGCCTGAGATTCTTCTATCGCCGGACTGAGCCACGGCTGACACCGGACTTGCTGACTGATGAGAAATATTACTGCCAGGACGAAAAGCAAAGTGGAAGATAAATGGGTTTAATGCTGCCGCTATCGTCACATCTAAGCACCACATCTATTTATTAATATTTGGTTTGCCTCTGCAACGATCCATCTCTATTTGGGTAATACATATAGGATTGGATCTGTCATTTTGGTTATTTACTAGCATTTGTCTCTCACTTCCCTCGTGGGCTCTCAGTGGCCCAGACCAGGCAGCTCTGAGGTAACTTCCCCCTCTAGGTGACAGCGCACTGAAAAGCCTATCCTGACAGATACCCGCAAAAGTCACACTGTGTTATCATTGAAAGAAATAAACCAGATATGCGGTACGGAGGGGTCTAAAAGTCTGAGACCACAATGCACCTCGGAGATTAAAACAAAATAAAGTATTATTTTGTAATACTTAAAAACCTAGTTCATGGGGTGCTGAGTGCAAAACAGGGTCGGGTTTGCTCTAACACATCACACTTTCTCCAACATTTTGTGAATTTTGTAGCAGTTTTGGCTTTTGACTAGTATCTGCATGGTGATGAAGTCTTGTATTATTCTATAATCACCACAAAAACTGCAACAAATATGCAATTCCTATCTTCCTCAGAGCCAACTATTTGTTCAGTTCTCAATTTCTCGTTCTCAAATAATCGCATGTATGAATGATTCTGAAAATATTATGATAACACTTAAGTATAGGGACCAATTCTCAACTAGTTGCTTATAGCATGCCTATTATTAACATATTTACTGTTGATTAATAATTATAAAGCACATATTATGCATGACCATATTCTACATCCATTATCCTAACTAATACCTAAATTTAACAATAGCTTACTAACTATAAGTAAGCATCAATGTAGGAGATTATTGAGGCCAATGTCAATGTTACTGGCTTGTTAATAGCGAGAATTGGACTTTAAAATAAAATGTGACCAACACAATCTTTTTTGACTAATCCTGATCTCAAGGTTAGAATTGTAGCCAGTTACAGAAGAAAACAGACACGTTACCAAGATATTGTTTTTATGACATGTAGATCTGTTGGTTTTAATACATCAATAAAAATAACATTAGTAATAAATCAATTAATTAATAATTAATAATTAATATATATATATATATATATATATATATATATATATATATATATATATATATATATATATATATTATATTATATATATATATATATATATATATATATATATATATATATATATATATATATATATATATATATATATATATATAAACTTTTTCCACTCCTTTGCAGATTACTTTTCATGTCATGAAAGCCAAAACTTCTGATTGATTGATTTATTTATTTATTAAACTTTTTAAGCTGTATTTATTTATTTATTTATTTTTGACAAGCTGATACATACATTATTTTGTGGGGGAAACAAAAAACAAACCCCGTTCACACTAATTGTTATAATGTTGTAATAATAGCTAATTGTTAATATGTTATAATTCGTAATCAAGTAATAAAGGGTTAAGTTATAAAAACCCAAATATGAGCATGGTCTCAGACAGTATGCCCCCTATAGTCTGCATGTTTTTGCCCTGCCAGTTAATCAGTGGCTGAATTCGAGGGGCACAAAACACTGTTAGTGTGAAAAGACCTGAGGTGTTGACTGAGCTTTTGACAACATGATATTTTTGGACCACTAATGTAAATGCGGTCTAATTAGTGCTGATATTTGAAAGAATCTTCAAATCTATTTTGCTAATTGCTAAGATGCCTGTCCAAAGGTCAAGTGTTGACAAATATGAAATACTCAGAAAAAAGAAAAAGAAAAAGAAAAAAAGTGTGCATGAAAATTCCATCTTTGATTTACAAGTCAGACAGGGAACATCTATGCTAATGTTGGGTCTGAAGTATTTTAGAGTACCTTGCTTCTGATTAAGCTCTCTAGGGCCTCGCAAGCCAGTTAACATGTAAATGTAGCAATTGTATTCCCATTAAAATTCATACAAAGCCTGATAAAACTGCGTGGAGCTCTTCTAGTCACAACATAGTTTTCTTTTCTTTTTTTTTTTCTACAATTATGAAGCAAATGTGTCCCTCTGTGGAGTGATGGTAATTATAATGTTTGAAAGAAAATAAGTGTTTACTATAGCAAAACATAAACGCATTTTATAGAAGTTAGCATTTACATAACATAATCTGCTGTTTGAACAGGTTGTATGAAATGAAGGCATTATTTACAGAGAGGGATGGGAGAGACGGCCCCCTTTTTTATTTATTTTTTTCACACCTATTTGAAAGCTTGTGTCAGGGATGTACTGTATGTAAAACAGAAGAAACACTTCTTTCTCTTATTAGTGCTACAATGCGCCACTGCTATATGCTATTTTTAATGTGTTTGTTGTGATATGTCCTAGTATAGAATATATTACAGTTAAATATACAATATAAAACACAAGCAAACTTCTTGTATACTGTTCATCCAATGACTTACATTTCCTGTCAAAAGTTTGAAATAGTTATATATTTAAAAAATCATTCTAAATAAACTGTTTCATACTCAGCAAGGATGCATGCATTTACTCAAATATATAATAATGTGTTTAATATATTTATATATAAAACTTGTGGCATTTTTTTTTTTTTTTTTTTATTATGGTGATTGCATGAATTATCTGTCTTTGGTCCTTCAGAAAACATTCTGATATGTTGCTTTGGTGCTCAGTTATTACTTTTTATGAGTTACACACTAACAGAACAGTAAAGGATTAGTAAATGAACTAATAAGCATTTGAATTTTTTGTGATAGATTGCAACCATATCTTTAAACACACCCTTCATTAATCTGTCCGCATCACTTTTTTTTATTAAAAGTGACTCCATCGCATAATGCTAACATTCATAGGTTTTCTATACAGTACCACTCTGTCTTAAAGACACGCCATGCTGATTAAGAAAAGATTTAACCTTTGCAAAGGTTAAGTGCCTGGGTCATCGACGGCTTGACCATATTGATGGGCTAATTTGTAAAAGATTGATTTTATGTCTACTTAATAAACCATTACCTTGTGTAGGTGTTAGGTGACCATGAGTTGTCATTGTCATTTTATATATATATTATATAATGATCAACGTAATCATGTAAGAGTCCTTTTCAGAATTTATTATATTATATTATATTATATTATATTATATTATATTATATTATATTATATTATATTATATTATATTATATTATATTATATTATATTATATTATATTATGTTATATTATATTATATTATACTTAATCGTTGGGCTCAGATTTTATAAATGATTTATGTTTGGCTTCTTTTGTGGATCTCCAGCAGGAATCCCGTTCCTCACGGGCCACAACAATAATCACATTCTTATTTGTCAATTTCTGAATTACTGCAGTGTGACATTTTATGCCCTTGATAGCATGATGACTTGCCAAGTTACCAACCAAACATGAGCTGATTTTTACAACTCGTCTCATGCACTTTGTTGCCTTAGGCTTCCTGATGGCAAGGTCGTAACCAACGGGTTGCCATGATGCCAGATTCTGTCGGTCTGGCAACTGTCACAACACAAAGCAAGCGCAACAAAATACACCTACATCCCACATAGCAAACAGACTTGGCCCAAATGTGGCCTCCTCGTGGCACTGCTGGCGTGTTGCCGGCACTGGCATGCATCATGTCAGCCAACTGTGGGCCAAGTGTGGCAATGATGGCACTGCATGCATGACGGCAGACAACATTTGGGCCGAATGTGGATGGGAGGTGTGTGGCCCAGATCATGTCAGCCCACTGTGGGCCAAGTGTGGCAATGATGGCACTGCATGACGGCAGACAACATTTGGGCCGATTGTGCATGAGAGGTGTCTGGCCCAAATTAGTGTAGCGATTATGGGCCATAATTTGTGTACTGGACAATTATAAGCCTGCTACTAGCCTATATTTTCAAGGCAAGATTATTCTCCCCTCCCCGTTCTGAAAAAGATGTAAATATTTTAATAATTAATAATAATTATATTAATTGAATTATAAATGAGACAGTGAAAAAAAATTTATGTCCAATTGTTTAAAAAAAAGATTAATAATGAATAGATATAGCATTTAGTTTTCAGCAATATTCACAAAATTTAATAATCATTAAACCCATTTTCCTAACATAATTTAGTTTTTTTTTTTTATTATAGTATTTATTTTAATTTGTTTTTATAAATGTGTAAATAATAAAAAAAACAACAACACTAATCCACAAATAAGTCTACGTTTTCCATACTTTTAAATTTTAAGGACGACCAAATCATGTTAAAAACTTAATATCTATATTTTTTTTCTAAATAACAGTTTATTTAAAACAACTGCAGTCAACTATTGTTTTTTTTTTTTGGCGCGATCTCCACGGTAACAGCAGCTTTTCTGGTTGGTGAATGAGGTTCACGTGATGCGTCGGTTAATTTCTCCCGCTGAAGTTGAAGAAGACGTCTCAGACAACCGCTGTTCAGGTAAGTGAAGTTCACTCTCTTTTTTTGGCGCTTTTTTTAATACCTGATTTCAAACTCGGATGCCACTTTTTTCTTTATTGAAGTGAACTTTTGCCTATATGGTAGCTGATTCAGCTGCCCCTGAAAATGAGACGCGAACGGGGTGCGATAGACCGGCCTGCGGAATGTCCGAGGCGCGGTGCTTCATGTGTGCGGAACAATGTAACGTTAATGCTGTTAAAATGAAAAGCAAATTCAGCAACCGCAATTGACTTATAATGTGATTCAATGGTTGAAAATTCAGATTGTATGATATCTAAATCTAATCTTTGACTTAACTAACGTTATATATCTGATACTTTTGTTTTAGCCAGTCATGTGGAATCAAATCTGGATTAATCATTGTTTAACATGAAAAGGACATGCTCCAAGTTTTTTATTTGTGATCACAGAGGCCTGCTTAGTTCTTTTTGCTAGTCATGTATTGCTAGTCATCTCATTCCCATGTGTGCCATATTTGTAGGCGATTGAGAGAAAAATAATTATACTGTACTATTAAAATATCTACATTGAAGGAATGAAATTGATCACATAACTTTTTTGTTGTTGTCTAAAACAATAGTTCTCAACCTGGGTAATGTTTAGAGGTCACATCTAGGAATGCAATGAACAATTTGCCATTTATGGCAAAACTGAACCAGGAGAACAACTATACAAGTGGCTAGTATTGTCCTATGAAATTAAAGGGAATGTAATAATTATGGTTAAAATAATTAAATATAAAATATTTAGATGTGGATATAAATTGATTGATAAAAACAATTAAATTAAAGTTATTTAAAAAGATGGCAAACTGGCCTAAAAGCACTCACTTTCCATGATCTAACAAAATTATTAATACAAATGAGTTTTAGAGCTACATTAGTATCCTATATTGGTAAATCTGGAATAGTTGAGGCATATTCAATGTTAATTTTGTTTTATTTTTTATTTTTTTACAGGACTGTGCATGGGCAAGAAAACTTGACAGACTGTTGGTATGGATGGTAATTGGAGTTATAATGAGAGGAGCAATGTGAGAAGACGGGCATTAAAAAAAGTTGATGAACTAATACAGACAATAGATAGTGAGTGTAGCAGGCAAGAGTTTGAAATAAATTATGCAGACAGCTTCAATGATGAAACTTCTATATGGTTTGAGGAGGAGTTTCAGAGCAGCAGAGATAGTGGGAATGAACAGATTCCAAAGGATAGGTTTCTGTCTGATGAGGAGGAAATGGATCATAGTGATGCATGCAGTGACACTATTTATGACTTGAAGGATTCTCTTGCTGACTGGGCCACTGAGTTTAGCATTCCCCTGATTGCGTTATCAGCCCTGCTCTGCATTTTACAAGTTCACCATCCTTCTCTGCCAAAAGATGGGCGAACATTACTTAAAACAAAAACAGCATACAAAATAGAAACTCTATCAGGTGGAATGTTTCACTACTTTGGAATACTAAGCTCGTTTTATGGACTGTTGAATAAGGTGTGGTCTATTGTCCCAGATAGACACTTATTTAAATTACAGCTGAATTTTGACGGCCTACCCCTGTTCAAAAGCAGTAGTACTCAGTTTTGGCCCATTCTTGGTATGTTGCAGGGGTACAGTGAGAAACCAGTGTTGATTGGTCTTTTTTGTGGCAACACTAAACCAAAGTCTTTGTCAGAGTATTTGCAACATCTGGTGTGTGAATTAAAGTCACTGAGCAGTGGGTTTGTTTTTCAGGGAAAGAGGTTCTTTTTGAACATCTGCTCTGTTGTATGTGACACTCCAGCCCGAGCCTTTGTGAAAGGAGTGAAATCACACTGTGCATACCATGGATGTGACAAGTGTCACCAAATTGGTGTCCGTATAGGACATCGAATGACATTTCCTGATTTAAGTGCAAGACGTAGAACGGACGAATGCTTTAGAAAAAATACAGATGTAGAACACCACCATGAACACTCACCTTTAGCTGACCTTAATATTGACATGGTTGCCAGCTTCCCTTATGATTACATGCACTTAGTATGCTTAGGGGTTATGAGGCGTCTGCTTGATTTGTGGATGGGTCCTCCTGGACCCCTGCGTTGTCGTATGTCAAGCAGTCAAGCTTCCTTGATTTCAGAGAGACTACTTTCTTTGAGGGATTACATTCCTTCTGAGTTCACTAGAAGACCACGTACACTGGCTGAAAAAAGTAGGTGGAAGGCCTCAGAATTTCGTCAGTTCCTGCTGTACACTGGACCTGTTGTACTGAAGGGTGTATTAAAGTCTCAAATTTATGACAATTTCATGCTTTTGTCAATTGGCGTACACATATTACTGAGTTCAGAATATTGTTTGAAGATGAACAATCTGGCCAGTTCCCTTTTGGTGTCTTTTGTTGAACATTTTGGTCAGCTTTATGGACAAGAATTTTTAGTTTACAATTTTCATGGTTTGGTCCATCTTTGTGAAAATGTAAAAATCCATGGTAATTTGGATTTATTTTCATCTTTTCCATATGAGAATTTCTTGGGTCATCTTAAAAAACTGGTTAGAGGCCCACGAAATCCTTTGACACAAGTGATCCGCAGGTTGTCTGAAATTGATGAAGCCAGCTCCAACTGTAATCTTAATGCAAAGACATCCAAAGATTATAAATCGGAACATACTGAAGGGCCAGTACCACAATTTTTCACAGGACAAGTAAAACAGTTTAAAGTGTTGTCCATGGATGGTGCCGTTATCAAAACTACAAATAGAGATTCCTGCATCAAAATAAAGAACAAGTTTGTTTTGGTTGAAAATATTATTGTTGATAGGGGAGTGGAATATTTTGTCGGTAGGGACTACAGATGCAAGGAATCATTCTTTGAATACCCTTTTGACTCTACAGAGTTGGACATCTTTGTGGTTTCTAACTTGTCTTTGACACTGAAACATTTTCAGAGAGTGGAGAGTGTGCAAAAATATGTCAGACTGCCATTTCATGACAAGTTTGTTGTGATACCTTTGCTGCATTTAAACAAACCACACGGCAGCTATTGATTTACATTATACTTAAACATTTTTTTGGTAGCATGCAGTTGTTTATGGGTCCAGTAAATCTGCAGTTTATATTTTGTTGCTTTCTTTGTATCTGCGGTACATGTTGTGTGCAATTACAGTTCCCAAAAATAGTCTCTCTTCTCACATTATCCACTCAAAAGTGTTCCTACAGATTATTTTGAAAAGGCATATAAATGACTAAATTACAATTTTATTTTGTTTAGACAATGTATCACATTGTGATTTTTGAAAAAACTAATGAAGTAGAAGTGGTGCCTTCCAATTGGGTCAAAGAAAATGAATGTATGTGGCCACCAAATAAAGTGGATGTTGTAAAAGCCACAAAAAATAAGGAGCAACCTGGGGAAGGATGGACTCCACACAGGGTCAGAATAATATTTACATCGAGTAAGTATTACTTTATAGATTGTGTGTTGAAATGTTTCAGATACGTTGGCCATATATATATATACATATATATGTGTGTATGTATGTATGTATGTATATAATTATTGTAATCTTTTGTAGACAGTTACAGTGAGGCAAGATTAAAACTACCTGAAGCTGTCGAACACACAGACCTTGCAACAGATAGGGAGGATTCCCCAATTAAACCCAAACGAAGAAGAATGTGAGTTGTCTTTATTTGTAATCTATGATTCTATTTAGTCAATGTATTGTAAAATGTGGCAGATATGCATGTATATGATATGTAAGTAACAAAGTGATTCTTTAGGCCAAAGAACCTATTTTTTCCTGGAGAAGATGAGGATGAAAAAATCAGTGTTGATCAGTCAAAAGATAATGCAAAGAAAAGGTAAGTTTCCATTAATTTTCTTTTTTTTGTCTACTTATTTCTTACATGACATATAGCTTCTTTCTCTTTCTCTGAACAGAAAAGAAGAACTGCCTAGAGCTCCGAAGATCTTTCACTCATTTGCTTCTGACTCCCAAAGGATGCAGAAGACTGGATCTACTCAGAAGTCTGTGTTGGCCAAATCTAAGCCAACAAAATTGTAAGCAGTATAAGTTGTTATTTTGAGTAAGGTAATTGATTAATTTAACTTGTGAAAATGCCTAAAATGATCTGTTCTAACTTTCTTCAAATCCCGACATAGTTTACCAAATATCCCTCCTAATTCCCAAAGTCATCATACTTCTAATGTACCTAAGAGGACCCACACACATTCTGACCAGTCTCGAAGAAACCATGCAACTGCTGATCCACTTGAGAGGAGCCGCATTAACCCTGACCCGCTTCAGAGAAGCCGCACTTCTAACCAGCTTCAGAGATTCCACACAAGCTGTACTTCTCCCAACTTGTCTGACAATGATTGCACTCCACCTGACCTGCTTCAGAGATGCCATGCTTCCCCGGATTCACGACCGAGAAAAAGTGCAACTACTGAGCCATTTCAGAAGGTCCAGACTTCCTCTGATCCACTTCGAAGTGGCCACAAAACTTCAGACTCCGTTCAGAGAGGCCGCAATTCCCCTGATCCGCTTCAGAGAAGCCACACAACTGCTGAGCCGTTTCAGAAAGTCCACACTTCCCCTGACCCGCTTCAAAGAAACCATGCAAATTCTGACCCGTTACAAAGACGCAACACTTCCCCTGACCTGCTTCAGAGAAGCTGTATTTCTCCTGACTTGTTTGAGATAGATTATACTCTCCCTGACCCTTTTCAAAGAAGTCACTCTCCCCCTGACCCACTGCAAAGAAGCTGCATTTCCCCTGATCGGTGTCAGAGAGGGATTGTTTATCACCAGCCACAAGGACTATTAAGACATCAAGCTGTTCTTGATACTTGTAAGTATTTGTTTATTGGGAAATGTGATACTATCGTGTACTACTTTTACATATTGTGTACCATATGGGTTTATTTCAGTTTCTTGCTTTTGTTTCAGCCCTCCTGCGTAACATTCTCACAAATCAAGAGATCATGATGGACCAAATGAAGATAATCTATAGGACAGTTCAGGGTCTAAAATCTGTCAGTGAAGAAGACATAGGCCTTGAAGCAAACCTACTGCCAGTAGCTGATCTTCAGTCTCTGCAAAACTTGGAGGAGCGATTGAGAAAATTTCCTGACTTTCAAAAGCAATTGGTAAGTCAGTTATATTCAAGACATATGTTTTGTTTAGGCTTACTAAAAATTTTTTTTTTTTGTATGTTGTGAAAATGTAAAACTTAAGCTTGGATGAGTTGGTTTCTTTTGATGAACACAAAGAAGACATTTTGAGGAATTTTGGTAACCAGACAAAGGTAACATTGGTATTAAAAAATAAAAAATATGGAAGCCAGTGGTTACCATCTACTGTCTGGTTAACATTTAAAACAAATTCTGCTGTGTTCAACAGAATAAAGAAACTCATACAAGTGGAGGTGAGGAAATGATGGCAGAATTTACATTTTTGGTTGAACTATCCCTTTAGTGGATAATTGGCATTTTATTTGAACAATTAATAAAATAAATGGGTAACACTTTATTTTGATAGTCCACTTTAGACATTCTACTAGCAGTAAGTAACTTTGCAACTACATGTCAACTAGCAGTTAGTAGAGTATTAGTAGACTGTCTGCTTAATATCTTCTAACACTTTCTTTGTCAACTTATTGTAAACTTATACTAAGCCTGAACCTACCCTAACAGTCTACTCTGAGAGTAAGTAGACATGTAGTTGCAAATTTCTGAGATTTAGTTGATATGTAGTTGACGTAGTTACAAAGTTACTTACAGTCAGTAGAATGTCTAAAGTGGACTATCGAAATAAAGTGTAACCAATAAATGTTAATTCACAGATAAGCATGTTGGCAATGAAAGGTGGGACAGACACCAGAGATGGAGTTTGGAGAATAATGACAGCAACAATCACAAACTCCCTGGCCAAGAATATAAATATGCGTGGTGTTAATGGGAAAATCAGCTTTAAAAGCTTGCAGTTACGAAACATTGTTCTTGGTAAGTCTGTTGTGAGCATGACCACTTTTTAAAAAAAAATCTAATTAATTTAAAATTGTACAGTCTAAAACATTTTTTTTTTTTTTTTTATGCCCAGTACTTCAATTTCTACAACTGTTATTTTAAAACTGTATCATAATTTAAAGTTTAAATTGACCAATGCAATAAGTAAACAACTGTTTAAGATTATTAAATGCATTTTTTGGGGGTGAAAATAAGATGTTATGCTTTGAATGCGTTACATTATCAGTACTTCAACGGTTCATTGGTTACTGTTTACACCACAGTTTCCATATATAAATATTTTTAAGGTTTTTGTTTGCTAAAATGGTCTTGTTTGTTATAATACTGTTGTCAAAGTCTGACAAGCCAGTTAGTCAATCAATTATGCCACATAAGCAATCATTTTCTGTATAAAATGTAACCAAAGCAACCTTATTTTAATTTGTTACCTAAATTTATGTACAGTAGGTGGATGAATGTTTCTATATGTATGTTAATTTTGTATTATTCATTTAGTATTTTGTCTTTTAGCTGCTGTCAGAAAAAATCGCCTCACACAACATGCCACCGATCAGGAGATTGAATCAACCATTCAAAGATGGCTTCAGCTTGCTCCTGATCGAGATGGAGGAAGGAGAGAGTGCTTAAGGAAAAAAGAGGCCCAAATAGGATCACTTTCTCCCACACACACACATTCTGATGTGTAAATTTTTTTAATTTGCTCTATGTTTGTTTAGAGTAAATTAGATTATAATGTTCAAATTTCAGTACTAGATTTCTTTTAGATTCATTTAGTTAGGTAGCTCATATAGCGTTCACACAGTTGCACAACTCTAGCTGTCCTTTCTTTTCTTTTTTTGGCTTGTGCATTACTAAAGTATCTAAGCTTGAACATTTTGAAATTATATGCTCTTTTACGGGTTGTAATAAGATGTTACACTTCGAATGTACAAAATAAAATAGCATTCACACTGTTACACAATTCTAGGTGTAATATATATATATATATATTCTTGGCTGGTATTACTGTTAAATAAAATTTAAATTGAATAAAATATAGAATTTTTCTGTGACTTATTTGTTCACATGGTTTGGGTAAGATTAGTCTGGGTTATGGCTCAGTTTTGGGGTTTCTGGTTAAAGGGTGGTGTTGATATGGTTAACTTATGACTGAGAATTGGTACCAATAATAAAACCTGTTTTGGCCCAGTTCAGGGCCAGTTAAGGGTGACTTACTGGCTGAGATTTGGGCCAGTTATGGCCCATGTGTGACCCTTGTATTTAATCCAGTTCTGGGCCACTTCAGGGCCGTCATTCTTTGCGGTACTTGGACCGAGGGTTATTGGTTTGTGTCTGAACTATTTTTGAGAATTGAATTTTCTTGTGCCTTTTTTTGTTCACATGGTTTGGGTAAGATTAGTCTGGGTTATGGCTCAGTTTTGGGGTTTCTGGTTAAAGGGTGGTGTTGATATGGTTAACTTATGGCTGAGAATTGGTACCAATAATAAAACCTGTTTTGGCCCAGTTCAGGGCCAGTTAAGGGTGACTTACTGGCTGAGATTCGGGCCAGTTATGGCCCATGTGTGACCCTTGTATTTAATCCAGTTCTGGGCCACTTCAGGGCCGTCATTCTTTGCGGTACTTGGGCCGAGGGAAAAGTGATTGTGTGGCCCGGAGCTGGGCCAGAAAAAAATTGCTATGTGGGATTCAGCTTTTCAATTGAACTTCACTTCTTTTTGTATAATGAGGAAATGGATTCGGCAGCATCTTTCTCTTTTTACTTGTTTGCTTGTATTTTTAATATGTTATAAATAAACTTTTGAATATTTATTTAAAGATACTCCAATGGCAAATGTTCCAAAATAATATCATGACAAATAAGGTTGTAATCTCAAAGATGTTATTCCTTTAGTCACCTGTCATCTGTCGTTTTGCCATTTGTTTCAAAGTCAGTGCATGTGCATGATGTCCTTTATAGTCAAGAAGAAAACATAACCAGTGACAATCTTTGATATGGCTGGAAGCTGTTTTGAAGCATTTTAGAGTTTTATTGTCTGCAAAACAGCATTGTTTGCTGATATAAATGTCTCTGATGTGTGTTCATATCAAAATCAGTGTTTTCTTATGTATGGAAAGTACAAGACTTAACCATGTATATTTATTTAAAGAAGAATTTTCTTTGTGTGAAGTTTGTGAGTCGTCCTTGACTGTAAAATGCTTTTTATTAGAGTATCCTGCTTTAAAGATAAGATTTTTTTTTAATGTATAATATAATAATAATAACAATAATAATAATAATAATAATAGTAATAATAATAAAGTTGATCAGTTTTTAATCACATATTAATTTGAAATACTAATTGTTATTTTAATATATATGTAATTTTTTGATTGTTTGTTTTAATATTATATTATATTATATTATATTATATTATATTATATTTTAATGATAGCACGTTAAATTGACTATGATTAATTGAAGTATTATTATGATTTAATTTAATCATATTTTTTTCCAGTTTGCTGTGAATATAATATTTGATGCTGATATATAAAGTGATAAATAAATGTAAACATAAGTAAATAAATCTTATGTATTGTATGCACATCCTAAGGCAGAGGATTAAAATATAAACATGTTTAGACTTTTCTTTCCCCTTCACCAAAACTGTTCAAATTCTCTCCAAAAGTTGAAATAATCTTCAATGAAATGAGCTTCAAATCACTTCTGTTCTCAGAGGAATAAAGCTATTAATTAATGACTCATATTAAGAGCTTTTCTGCTCCGTGGCTCACTCATTAATACAACTTCAGTCATTTGTCCTAAAATTTTAACCTTTAGTATAATCACAGTATTTACATTCCCATTTAGCACATAACTGAAATATATTTCTATTATTGCGATGTATTAAAAATGATTGAAATATATTTGTATTTATTTATTTATTTTATTTTTTTTAGAAATGACATTGATGTGCCTTTATTTCCCATTCAGCAGCCTAAATGATGTGCATCTTTTGAGAACTTAATGAGCTTTCTCACATTTGAAACTTTGCAAGCTTTGATGATAATTAAATTCTGCTGTACAATGAGTGCAGATGACTGCACATGTCTCTTTTGGGTTTGATGTATAAATAAATGATCTGTTAAGGCTTTTCCCCATCATTCACAGACAAGCAGGAGGTTTGTTAGAGGACTGAATATAAGTGAATGAACCTTGTTCGACTGTTGTTTAAGTGCAGCCAGACAGAGTCTGAGAATTTACACAACATTTCTAACAGCTTCACAGCAGCCAATGGTTACGCCTCTTATGCTCTTTAAAATGCTGTTTTACTGAATACATAAAAACCTCAGGTCTTTCTTATTTGTGGTCCCAGCATGGTCACTGGAGGGTTGTGGCGAGCTCACATCTGTGTAAAGCTGATAATAAACTCTTCTACAAACTTAGCTATAACTACACCATTCTGTGGGCAAAATTGTATTTATTATAATAACTATTTATAAGCAACACATTTTGTAGGTTAAAGACAGGGTAAGATGACACCTCAACTTTATTTTCTTTTCTTTTTTTTCTCTTGACCATAGATGACACTTAATCTCATTTCAACAGTTTTGATTAATGGCTATGCTATTTTTATTTTTGTAATTTCATCATTTGGAAGATTTAGTTCAGTCGACTGTATTTTGTGTCTCTGGATAATAGTGATCATATCATGTTGAACGTCAGAGTTTTTGTGTCTGTTTGTTAATGAGAGATTTGTGGATACATTATCGTTTTTTTATTATTATTTTATTTTTATGGTCAATAAACAGATGTGGGTTATTGTGAGGATAAAATTTGACACTTGGGGTAAGATGGGTCCCCAGAATTGGCACAAATGACCCAGAGTGGCATTTATTTATTAATACATGCATTCAATACTTATTAGGGCCCGAGCACCGAGGTGCGAGGACCCTCTTGTATCTGCTTTGTTTTTTATTAGGGCCCGAGCACCGAGGTGCGAGGACCCTCTTGTATCTGCTTTGTTTTTTATTAGGGCCCGAGCACCGATGGTGTGAGGACCCTCTTGGAATTGCTCCGTTTATTATTATTATTATTATTATTATTATTATTATTAGGGCCCGAGCACCGATGGTGTGAGGACCCTATTGGAATTGCTCCGTTTATTATTATTATTATTCCGCTTCTCCAAAATGAATCGCATTTTTGAGGGCCTAAACATGCTCAAAAAGTCACCAAATTTTGCAGACGCCTCCGAACTGGCGAAAATTTACGTCTGATATGGGTTTCAGAAGTGGGCGTGGTAAAATGGCTCGACAGCGCCACCTATGCACATTCAGCGGTGTGCGCCTCGAGCTACCTTTCACGTACATGTATGAAAATCGGTACACACATGTAACACATCAATACCTACAAAAAAGACTCTTGGAGCAAAATTCTAAACCCAACAGGAAGTCGGTTATTTTTAATATTATGAGCAAATTTTGTGTCATTTTTGCCATTTCCATGCGTTGTATTTTAACGAACTCCTCCTAGAGATTTCTTCAAATCAACACCAAATTTGGTATGCCTAATCTAAAGGCCTTTGCGATGTTAAATTGCGAAGATTTTGAGTTTTCGTTGAAGGGCGTGTCCGTGGCGGCCTGGCGAATTTCGATGACTCGCCATGAAAAATGAAGTTGCTATAACTCAGACATACAATGTCCAATCTGCCCCAAACTTCACATGGTTGATAAGACTCTGGAACAGAATAGATTGACATGCCCATATGCAGTTATAGTCATAGCGCCACCTATTGGCAACAGGAAGTGTCATATTTTATGCTGCGAAGAACTACTCCTAGAAATTTTATGACATCAATGTCTTTTTTGTGGTCAGTCTAATCTAAAGGCCTGTGCGATGTTAAGTTGTGAAGATCTTGAGTTTTCGTTAAAAGGCGTGTCCATGGCGCCGTCACGAAGTTCGATGTCTCGCCATGGGAATAAAAGATGTTATAACTCAGGCATAAAATGTCCGATCTTCCCCAAACTGCACATGTGTGATTAGAGTCCTGGCCTGAACGCATCTGAAGGCCAAAATTCCATGAGGTGTGGCAAAATGGCTCGATAGCGCCACCTATACACTTTCAACAGAGTGCGCCTCGAGCTATGTTTCACGTACATGTACAAAAATCGGTATACACATGTAACACAGCAATACCTACAAAAAAGTCTCTTGGCACGAAATCCGAATCCCAACAGGAAGTCGGTTATTTAGAATTTTCTCTGCAAAATTGGCGTTGTTTTTGCCATTTTCAGGGGTTGTACTTTAACGAACTCCTCCTAGAGATTTATTCAGATCAACAACAAACTTGGTCAGTGTAATCTTAAGCCCTTTGCGATGTTAAATTGCGAAGATCTTTAGATTTCGTTAAAGGGCGTGTCCATGGCGGCCTGACAAATTTCGATGTTTCGCCATGAAAAAGGAAGTTGCTGTAACTCAGACATACAATGTCCAATCTGCCCCAAACTTCACGTTAGATAAAACTTCCGCCCTTAACAGATCTACATGCCCACATTCAGTTATAGTCATAGCGCCACCTATTGGCAACAGGAAGTGACATGTTTTACGCTGCGACAAACTACTCCTATAATTTTTTTGAGATTAACATATATTTTGTGGTCAGTCTAATCTAAAGGCCTGTGCAATGTTAACTTTTGGAGATCTTGAGTTTTTGTTAAAGGGCGTTTCCATGGCGCCATGACAAAATTTGATGTCTTTCCACAGCAAGAGAAGTTGTTGTAACTCAAGCATAAAATGTTAAATCTTCCCCAAACTTCAAATGTTTGATAAGAGTCCTGGCCTGAACACATCTGAAGGCCAATATTCCATTATAATGATAGCGCCACCTGCTGGCAACACAAAGATTGGCACATATATGGGATATACTTTGATATATTCCACTTATATTTAGGACATTAAATGCATATTTCTCAACGTTCACCTTTTTACTAAAGCAACACGATGGCGGTGAGCCCGGGTGCGAGGGCCCGTTCATCGCTGCTTGCAGCTTTAATTATTAGGGCCCGAGCACCGAGGTGCGAGGACCCTCTTGTATCTGCTTTGTTTATTATTATTATTATTATTATTCTTCTTCTTCTTCTCCCGAATGAATCGCATTTTTGAGGGCTTTAACATGCTCAAAAAGTCATGAAACTTTGCACACGCGTCAAACCTGGTGAAAATTTTCGTCTGATATAGGATTCAGAAGAGGGTGTGGCAAAATGGCTCGACAGCGCCACCTATGCCAAGAAAATCAACAGCCTTCCAGCTATGTTTCACGTACATGCACGAAAATTGGCACACATATGTAACACACCAATACCTACAAAAAAGACTCTTGGAGCGAAATTCTAAACCCAACAGGAAGTCGGTTATTTTTAATATTATGAGCATATTTCGTGTAATTTTGGTCATTTCCATGTGTTGTATTTTAACGAACTCCTCCTAGAGATTTCTTCAAATCAACACCAAATTTGGTATGCCTAATCTAAAGGCCTTTGCGATGTTAAATTGCGAAGATCTTGAGTTTTTGTTGAAGGGCGTGTCCGTGGCGGCCTGGCGAATTTCAATGATTCGCCATGAAAAATGAAGTTGCTATAACTCACACATACAATGTCCAATCTGCCCCAAACTTCATATGTTTGATGAGACTCCGAACCTGAACAGATTGACATGCCCATATTCAGTTATAGTCATAGCGCCACCTATTGGCAACAGGAAGTGACATATTTTACGCTGCGACGAACTACTCCTAGAAATTTTATGACATCAATGTCTTTTTTGTGGTCAGTCTAATCTAAAGGCCTGTGCGATGTTCAGTTGTGAAGATCTTGAGTTTTCGTTAAAAGGCTTGTTCATGGTGCCGCGACGAATTTCGATGTCTCGCCATGGGAATTAAAGATGTTATAACTCAGGCAAAAAATGTCCGATCTTCCCCAAACTTCACATATGTGATAAGAGGCCTGGCCTGAACAGATCTGCAGGCCAATATTCCACCGGGTGTGGCAGAATGGCTCTATAGCGCCACCTATACACTTTCAACGGAGTGCGCCTCGAGTTATGTTTCACGTACATGTACAAAAATTGGTACACACATGTAACACACCAATACCTACAAAAAAGTCTCTTGGTACGAAATCCGGATCCCAACAGGAAGTCGGTTATTTTGAATTTTCCCTTCAAAATTGGTGTTGTTTTTGCCATTTTCAGGGGTTGTACTTTAATGAACTCCTCCTAGAGATTTATTCAGATCAACACCAAACTTGGTCAGTGTAATCTAAAGCCATTTGCGATGTTAAATTGCGAAGGACTTGAGGTTTCGTTAAAGGGCGTGTCCATGGCGGCCTCACAAATTTCGATGTTTCGCCATGAAAAAGGAAGTTGCTGTAACTCAGACATATAATGTCCAATCTGCCCCAAACTTCACATGTTGGATGAGAATCTTGACCTGAACAGATCTACATGCCCATATTCATTTATAGTCATAGCGCCACCTATTGGCAACAGGAAGTGACATATTTTACACTGCAACGAACTACTCCTAGAAATTTTATTACATCAATGTCTTTTTTGTGGTCAGTCTAATCTAAAGACCTGTGTGATGTTTAGTTGTGAAGATCTTGAGTTTTTGTTAAAAGGCATGTCCATGGCGCCGTGACGAAGTTCGATGTCTCGTCATGGGAATAAAAGATGTTATAACTCAGGCATAAAGTGTCCGATCTTCCCCAAACTTCACATGTGTGATAAGAGTCCTGGCCTGAACACATTTGAAGGCCAATATTCCATTGGGTGTGGCAAAATGGCTCGATAGCGCCACCTATAAACTTTCAACGGAGTGCATATACACATTCAATGGAGTGCGCCTCGAGCTATTTTTCACGTACATGTACAAAAATCGGTACACACATGTAACACACCAATACCTACAAAAAAGTATCCTGGTACGAAATCCGAATCCCATCAGGAAGTCGGTTATTTAGAATTTTCTTGGCAAAATTGGCGTTGTTTTTGCCATTTTCAGGGGTTGTACTTGAACAAACTACTCCTAGAGATATATTCAGATCAACACCAAACTTGGTCAGTTAAATCTAAAGGCCTTTGCGATGTTAAATTGTGAAGATTTTGAGGTTTCGTTAAAGGGCGTGTCCATGGCGGCCTGAGAAATTTTGATGTTTCGCCATGAAAAAGGAAGTTGCTTTAACTCAGACATACAATGTCCAATCGGCCCCAAACTTCACATGTTAGATAAGACTTCTGCCCTTAACAGATCTACATGCCCATATTCAGTTATACTCATAGCGCCACCTGCTGGCAACAGGAAGTTACATGTTTTATGCTGCAACAAACTACTCCTAGAATTTTTTTTAGATTCATGTATTTTTTTGTGGTCAGTCTATGAGTTTAAATGCATGTTTCTCACCGTTCACCTATTTACTAAAGCCACTCGCTGCCGGTGAGCCCGTGTGCGAGGGCCCGTTCATCGCTGCTTGCAGCTTTAATTATTATTATTCTTCTTCTCCAAAATGAATCGCATTTTTGAGGGCCTAAACATGCTCGAAAAGTCATGAAACTTTGCACACACCTCAGAACTGGCGAAAATTTACGTCTGATATGGGTTTCAGAAGTGGGTGTGGCAAAATGGCTCAACAGCGCCACCTATACACGTTCAACGGTGTGCGCCTCGAGCTACGTTTCATGTACATGTATGAAAATCGGTATACACATGTAACTCTCCAATACCTACAAAAAAGTCTCTTGGAGCAAAATCCGAAACCCAACAGGAAGTCGGTTATTACTAATATTATGAGCAAATTTTTTGTCATTTTTGTCATTTCCATGCGTTGTATTTTAACGAACTCCTCCTAGAGATTCATTCAGATCAACACTAAATTTGGTATGCCTAATCTGAAGGCCTTTGCGATGTTAAATTGCGAAGCTTTTGAGTTTTCGTTAATGGGCGTGTCCGTGGCGGCCTGTCGAATTTCGATGATTCGCCATGAAACAGGAAGTTGCTATAACTCAGACATACAATGACCAATCTGCCCCAAACTTCACATGTTTGATGAGACTCCTGACCTGAACAGATTGACATGCCCATATTCAGTTATAGTCATAGCGCCACCTATTGGCAACAGGAAGTTACATATTTTACACTGCAATGAACTACTCCTAGAAATTTTATGACATCAATGTATTTTTTGTGGTCAGTCTAATCTAAAGGCCTCTGCGATGTTAAGTTGTGAAGATCTTGAGTTTTCGTTAAAAGGCGTGTCCATGGCGCCGTCACGAAGTTCGATGTCTCGCCATGGGAATAAAATATGTTATAACTCAGGCATAAAATGTCCGATCTTCCCCAAACTGCACATTTGTGATAAGAGTCCTGGCCTGAACACATCTGAAGGCCAAAATTCCATCAGGTGTGGCAAAATGGCTCGATAGCGCCACCTATACACTTTCAAAAGAGTGCGCCTCGAGCTATGTTTCACGTACATGTACAAAAATCGGTATACACATGTAACACACCAATACCTACAAAAAAGTCTCTTGGTACGAAATCCGAATCCCAACAGGAAGTCGGTTATTTAGAATTTTCTCCGCAAAATTGGCGTTGTTTTTGCCATTTTCAGGGGTTGTACTTTAACGAACTCCTCCTAGAGATTTATTCAGATCAACACCAAACCTGGTCAGTGTAATCTTAAGCCCTTTGCGATGTTAAATTGCGAAGATCTTTAGATTTCGTTAAAGGGCGTGTCCATGGCGGCCTGACAAATTTCGATGTTTCGCCATGAAAAAGGAAGTTGCTGTAACTCAGACATACAATGTCCAATCTGCCCCAAACTTCACATGTTAGATAAAACTTCTGCCCTTAACAGATCTACATGCCCACATTCAGTTATAGTCATAGCGCCACCTATTGGCAACAGGAAGTGACATGTTTTACGCTGCGACAAACTACTCCTATAATTTTTTTGAGATTAACATATATTTTGTGGTCAGTCTAATCTAAAGGCCTGTGCAATGTTAACTTTTGGAGATCTTGAGTTTTTGTTAAAGGGCGTTTCCATGGCGCCATGACAAAATTTGATGTCTTGCCACAGCAAGAGAAGTTGTTGTAACTCAAGCATAAAATGTTCAATCTTCCCCAAACTTCACATGTTTGATAAGAGTCCTGGCCTGAACACATCTGAAGGCCAATATTCCATTATAATGATAGCGCCACCTGCTGGCAACAGGGAGATTGGCACATAATGGAAATGACTTTGATATATTCCACTTATATTTAGGACATTAAATGCATATTTCTCACCGTTCACCTTTTTACTAAAGCCACACGATGGCGGTGAGCCCGGGTGCGAGGGCCCGTTCATCGCTGCTTGCAGCTTTAATTAGGGCCCGAGCACCGAGGTGCGAGGACCCTCTTGTATCTGCTTTGTTTTTATTATTATTATTCTTCTTCTTCTTCTTCTTCTCCCGAATGAATCGCATTTTTGAGGGCTTTAACATGCTCAAAAAGTCATGAAACTTTGCACACTCGTCAAACCTGGTGAAAATTTTCGTCTGATATAGGATTCAGAAGAGGGTGTGGCAAAATGGCTCGACAGCGCCACCTATACCAAGAAAATCAACAGCCTTCCAGCTATGTTTCACGTACATGCACGAAAATTGGCACACATATGTAACACACCAATACCTACAAAAAAGACTCTTGGAGCGAAATTCTAAACCCAACAGGAAGTCGGTTATTTTTAATATTATGAGCATATTTTGTGTAATTTTGGTCATTTCCATGTGTTGTATTTTAACGAACTCCTCCTAGAGAGTTCTTCAAATCAACACCAAATTTGGTATGCCTAATCTAAAGGCCTTTGCGATGTTAAATTGCGAAGATCCTGACTTTTCGTTGAAGGGCGTGTCCGTGGCGGCCTGGCGAATTTCGATGATTCGCCATGAAAAATGAAGTTGCTATAACTCACACATACAATGACCAATCTGCCCCAAACTTCACATGTTTGATGAGACTCCGAACCTGAACAGATTGACATGCCCATATTCAGTTATAGTCATAGCGCCACCTATTGGCAACAGGAAGTGACATATTTTACGCTGCGACGAACTACTCCTAGAAATTTTATGACATCAATGTCTTTTTTGTGGTCAGTCTAATCTAAAGGCCTGTGCGATGTTCAGTTGTGAAGATCTTGAGTTTTCGTTAAAAGGCTTGTTCATGGCGCCGCGACGAAGTTCGATGTCTCGCCATGCGAATAAAAGATGTTATAACTCAGGCATAAGATGTCCGATCTTCCCCAAACTTCACATGTGTGATAAGAGTCCTGGCCTGAACAGATCTGCAGGCCAATATTCCACCGGGTGTGGCAGAATGGCTCTATAGCGCCACCTATACACTTTCAACGGAGTGCGCCTCGAGCTATGTTTCACGTACATGTACAAAAATTGGTACACACATGTAACACTCCAATACCTACAAAAAAGTCTCTTGGTACGAAATCCGGATCCCAACAGGAAGTCGGTTATTTTGAATTTTCCCTTCAAAATTGCTGTTGTTTTTGCCATTTTCAGGGGTTGTACTTTAACGAACTCCTCCTAGAGATTTATTCAGATCAACACCAAACTTGGTCAGTGTAATCTAAAGCCCTTTGCGATAATAAATTGCGAAGGACTTGAGGTTTCGTTAAAGGGCGGGTCCATGGCGGCCTGACAAATTTCGATGTTTCGCCATGAAAAAGGAAGTTGCTGTAACTCAGACATACAATGTCCAATCTGCCCCAAACTTCACATGTTGGATAAGACTCTTGACCTGAACAGATCTACATGCCAATATTCAGTTATAGTCATAGCGCCACCTATTGGCAACAGGAAGTTACATATTTTACACTGCGACAAACTACTCCTAGAAATTTTATGACATCAATGTCTTTTTTGTGGTCAGTCTAATCTAAAGACCTGTGTGATGTTTAGTTGTGAAGATCTTGAGTTTTTGTTAAAAGGTGTGTCCATGGCGCCGTGATGAAGTTCAATGTCTCGCCATGGGAATAAAAGATGTTATAACTCAGGCATAAAATGTCCGATCTTGCCCAAACTTCACTTGTGTGATAAGGGTCCTGGCCTGGACAGATCTGAAGGCCAATATTCCATCGAGTGTGGCAAAATGGCTCAATAGCGCCACCTATACACTTTCAACGGAGTGCGTATACACTTTAAACGGAGTGCGCCTTGAGCTATGTTTCACGTACATGTACAAAAATCGGTACACACATGTAACACACCAATATCTACGAAAAAGTCTCTTGGTACGAAGTCCGAATCCCAACAGGAAGTCAGTTATTTGGAATTTTCTCTGCAAAATTAGTGTTGTTTTGGCCATTTTCAGGGGTTGTACTTTAACGAACTCCTCCTAGATATTTATTCAGATCAACACCAAACTTGGTCAGTGTAATCTAAAGCCTTTTGCGATCTTAAATTGCGAAGATCTTGAGGTTTCGTTAAAGGGCGTGTCCATGGCGGCCTGACAAATTTCATTGTTTCGCCATGAAATAGGATGTTGTTGTAACTCAGGCATAAAATGTCCAATCCTCCCCAAACCTCACATGTTCGATAAAAGTCCTGCCCTGAACACATCTGAAGGCCAATATTCCATTATAATGATAGCGCCACCTGCTGGCAACAGGAAGATTGGCACATATATGGAATAAACATTGATATATTCTACTTATATTTATGAGTTTAAACGCATATTTCTCACCGTTCACCTATTAACTAAAGCCACTCGCTGCCGGTGAGCCCGGGTGCGAGGGCCCGTTCATCGCTGCTTGCAGCTTTAATTAGGGCCCGAGCACCGAGGTGCGAGGACCCTCTTGTATCTGCTTTGTTTTTATTATTATTATTCTTCTTCTTCTTCTTCTTCTCCCGAATGAATCGCATTTTTGAGGGCTTTAACATGCTCAAAAAGTCATGAAACTTTGCACACTCGTCAAACCTGGTGAAAATTTTCGTCTGATATAGGATTCAGAAGAGGGTGTGGCAAAATGGCTCGACAGCGCCACCTATACCAAGAAAATCAACAGCCTTCCAGCTATGTTTCACGTACATGCACGAAAATTGGCACACATATGTAACACACCAATACCTACAAAAAAGACTCTTGGAGCGAAATTCTAAACCCAACAGGAAGTCGGTTATTTTTAATATTATGAGCATATTTTGTGTAATTTTGGTCATTTCCATGTGTTGTATTTTAACGAACTCCTCCTAGAGAGTTCTTCAAATCAACACCAAATTTGGTATGCCTAATCTAAAGGCCTTTGCGATGTTAAATTGCGAAGATCCTGACTTTTCGTTGAAGGGCGTGTCCGTGGCGGCCTGGCGAATTTCGATGATTCGCCATGAAAAATGAAGTTGCTATAACTCACACATACAATGACCAATCTGCCCCAAACTTCACATGTTTGATGAGACTCCGAACCTGAACAGATTGACATGCCCATATTCAGTTATAGTCATAGCGCCACCTATTGGCAACAGGAAGTGACATATTTTACGCTGCGACGAACTACTCCTAGAAATTTTATGACATCAATGTCTTTTTTGTGGTCAGTCTAATCTAAAGGCCTGTGCGATGTTCAGTTGTGAAGATCTTGAGTTTTCGTTAAAAGGCTTGTTCATGGCGCCGCGACGAAGTTCGATGTCTCGCCATGCGAATAAAAGATGTTATAACTCAGGCATAAGATGTCCGATCTTCCCCAAACTTCACATGTGTGATAAGAGTCCTGGCCTGAACAGATCTTCAGGCCAATATTCCACCGGGTGTGGCAGAATGGCTCTATAGCGCCACCTATACACTTTCAACGGAGTGCGCCTCGAGCTATGTTTCACGTACATGTACAAAAATTGGTACACACATGTAACACTCCAATACCTACAAAAAAGTCTCTTGGTACGAAATCCGGATCCCAACAGGAAGTCGGTTATTTTGAATTTTCCCTTCAAAATTGCTGTTGTTTTTGCCATTTTCAGGGGTTGTACTTTAACGAACTCCTCCTAGAGATTTATTCAGATCAACACCAAACTTGGTCAGTGTAATCTAAAGCCCTTTGCGATAATAAATTGCGAAGGACTTGAGGTTTCGTTAAAGGGCGGGTCCATGGCGGCCTGACAAATTTCGATGTTTCGCCATGAAAAAGGAAGTTGCTGTAACTCAGACATACAATGTCCAATCTGCCCCAAACTTCACATGTTGGATAAGACTCTTGACCTGAACAGATCTACATGCCAATATTCAGTTATAGTCATAGCGCCACCTATTGGCAACAGGAAGTTACATATTTTACACTGCGACAAACTACTCCTAGAAATTTTATGACATCAATGTCTTTTTTGTGGTCAGTCTAATCTAAAGACCTGTGTGATGTTTAGTTGTGAAGATCTTGAGTTTTTGTTAAAAGGTGTGTCCATGGCGCCGTGATGAAGTTCGATGTCTCGCCATGGGAATAAAAGATGTTATAACTCAGGCATAAAATGTCCGATCTTGCCCAAACTTCACTTGTGTGATAAGGGTCCTGGCCTGAACAGATCTGAAGGCCAATATTCCATCGAGTGTGGCAAAATGGCTCAATAGCGCCACCTATACACTTTCAACGGAGTGCGTATACACTTTAAACGGAGTGCGCCTTGAGCTATGTTTCACGTACATGTACAAAAATCGGTACACACATGTAACACACCAATATCTACGAAAAAGTCTCTTGGTACGAAGTCCGAATCCCAACAGGAAGTCAGTTATTTGGAATTTTCTCTGCAAAATTAGTGTTGTTTTGGCCATTTTCAGGGGTTGTACTTTAACGAACTCCTCCTAGATATTTATTCAGATCAACACCAAACTTGGTCAGTGTAATCTAAAGCCTTTTGCGATCTTAAATTGCGAAGATCTTGAGGTTTCGTTAAAGGGCGTGTCCATGGCGGCCTGACAAATTTCATTGTTTCGCCATGAAATAGGATGTTGTTGTAACTCAGGCATAAAATGTCCAATCCTCCCCAAACCTCACATGTTCGATAAAAGTCCTGCCCTGAACACATCTGAAGGCCAATATTCCATTATAATGATAGCGCCACCTGCTGGCAACAGGAAGATTGGCACATATATGGAATAAACATTGATATATTCTACTTATATTTATGAGTTTAAACGCATATTTCTCACCGTTCACCTATTAACTAAAGCCACTCGCTGCCGGTGAGCCCGGGTGCGAGGGCCCGTTCATCGCTGCTTGCAGCTTTAATTTATTATTATTATTCTTCTTCTTCTTCTTCTCCCGAATGAATCGCATTTTTGAGGGCTTTAACATGCTCAAAAAGTCATGAAACTTTGCACACTCGTCAAACCTGGTGAAAATTTTCGTCTGATATAGGATTCAGAAGAGGGTGTGGCAAAATGGCTCGACAGCGCCACCTATACCAAGAAAATCAACAGCCTTCCAGCTATGTTTCACGTACATGCACGAAAATTGGCACACATATGTAACACACCAATACCTACAAAAAAGACTCTTGGAGCGAAATTCTAAACCCAACAGGAAGTCGGTTATTTTTAATATTATGAGCATATTTTGTGTAATTTTGGTCATTTCCATGTGTTGTATTTTAACGAACTCCTCCTAGAGAGTTCTTCAAATCAACACCAAATTTGGTATGCCTAATCTAAAGGCCTTTGCGATGTTAAATTGCGAAGATCCTGACTTTTCGTTGAAGGGCGTGTCCGTGGCGGCCTGGCGAATTTCGATGATTCGCCATGAAAAATGAAGTTGCTATAACTCACACATACAATGACCAATCTGCCCCAAACTTCACATGTTTGATGAGACTCCGAACCTGAACAGATTGACATGCCCATATTCAGTTATAGTCATAGCGCCACCTATTGGCAACAGGAAGTGACATATTTTACGCTGCGACGAACTACTCCTAGAAATTTTATGACATCAATGTCTTTTTTGTGGTCAGTCTAATCTAAAGGCCTGTGCGATGTTCAGTTGTGAAGATCTTGAGTTTTCGTTAAAAGGCTTGTTCATGGCGCCGCGACGAAGTTCGATGTCTCGCCATGCGAATAAAAGATGTTATAACTCAGGCATAAGATGTCCGATCTTCCCCAAACTTCACATGTGTGATAAGAGTCCTGGCCTGAACAGATCTTCAGGCCAATATTCCACCGGGTGTGGCAGAATGGCTCTATAGCGCCACCTATACACTTTCAACGGAGTGCGCCTCGAGCTATGTTTCACGTACATGTACAAAAATTGGTACACACATGTAACACTCCAATACCTACAAAAAAGTCTCTTGGTACGAAATCCGGATCCCAACAGGAAGTCGGTTATTTTGAATTTTCCCTTCAAAATTGCTGTTGTTTTTGCCATTTTCAGGGGTTGTACTTTAACGAACTCCTCCTAGAGATTTATTCAGATCAACACCAAACTTGGTCAGTGTAATCTAAAGCCCTTTGCGATAATAAATTGCGAAGGACTTGAGGTTTCGTTAAAGGGCGGGTCCATGGCGGCCTGACAAATTTCGATGTTTCGCCATGAAAAAGGAAGTTGCTGTAACTCAGACATACAATGTCCAATCTGCCCCAAACTTCACATGTTGGATAAGACTCTTGACCTGAACAGATCTACATGCCAATATTCAGTTATAGTCATAGCGCCACCTATTGGCAACAGGAAGTTACATATTTTACACTGCGACAAACTACTCCTAGAAATTTTATGACATCAATGTCTTTTTTGTGGTCAGTCTAATCTAAAGACCTGTGTGATGTTTAGTTGTGAAGATCTTGAGTTTTTGTTAAAAGGTGTGTCCATGGCGCCGTGATGAAGTTCAATGTCTCGCCATGGGAATAAAAGATGTTATAACTCAGGCATAAAATGTCCGATCTTGCCCAAACTTCACTTGTGTGATAAGGGTCCTGGCCTGGACAGATCTGAAGGCCAATATTCCATCGAGTGTGGCAAAATGGCTCAATAGCGCCACCTATAAACTTTCAACGGAGTGCGTATACACTTTAAACGGAGTGCGCCTTGAGCTATGTTTCACGTACATGTACAAAAATCGGTACACACATGTAACACACCAATATCTACGAAAAAGTCTCTTGGTACGAAGTCCGAATCCCAACAGGAAGTCAGTTATTTGGAATTTTCTCTGCAAAATTAGTGTTGTTTTGGCCATTTTCAGGGGTTGTACTTTAACGAACTCCTCCTAGATATTTATTCAGATCAACACCAAACTTGGTCAGTGTAATCTAAAGCCTTTTGCGATCTTAAATTGCGAAGATCTTGAGGTTTCGTTAAAGGGCGTGTCCATGGCGGCCTGACAAATTTCATTGTTTCGCCATGAAATAGGATGTTGTTGTAACTCAGGCATAAAATGTCCAATCCTCCCCAAACCTCACATGTTCGATAAAAGTCCTGCCCTGAACACATCTGAAGGCCAATTTTCCATTATAATGATAGCGCCACCTGCTGGCAACAGGAAGATTGGAACATATATGGAATAAACATTGATATATTCTACTTATATTTATGAGTTTAAACGCATATTTCTCACCGTTCACCTATTAACTAAAGCCACTCGCTGCCGGTGAGCCCGGGTGCGAGGGCCCGTTCATCGCTGCTTGCAGCTTTAATTATTATTATTATTCTTCTTCTTCTTCTTCTCCCGAATGAATCGCATTTTTGAGGGCTTTAACATGCTCAAAAAGTCATGAAACTTTGCACACGCGTCAAACCTGGTGAAAATTTTCGTGTGATATAGGATTCAGAAGAGGGTGTGGCAAAATGGCTCGACAGCGCCACCTATACCAAGAAAATCAACAGCCTTCAAGCTATGTTTCACGTACATGCACGAAAATTGGCACACATATGTAACACACCAATACCTACAAAAAAGACTCTTGGAGCGAAATTCTAAACCCAACAGGAAGTCGGTTATTTTTAATATTATGAGCATTTTTTGTGTAATTTTGGTCATTTCCATGTGTTGTATTTTAACGAACTCCTCCTAGAGATTTCTTCAAATCAACACCAAATTTGGTATGCCTAATCTAAAGGCCTTAGCGATGTTAAATTGCGAAGATCTTGAGTTTTCGTTGAAGGGCGTGTCCGTGGCGGCCTGGCGAATTTCGATGATTCGCCATGAAAAATGAAGTTGCTATAACTCACACATACAATGTCCAATCTGCCCCAAACATCACATGTTTGATGAGACTCCGAACCTGAACAGATTGACATGCCCATATTCAGTTATAGTCATAGCGCCACCTATTGGCAACAGGAAGTGACATATTTTACGCTGCGACGAACTACTCCTACAAATTTTATGACATCAATGTCTTTTTTGTGGTCAGTCTAATCTAAAGGCCTGTGCCATGTTCAGTTGTGAAGATCTTGAATTTTCGTTAAAAGGCTTGTTCATGGCGCCGCAACGAAGTTCGATGTCTCGCCATGGGAATAAAAGATGTTATAACTCAGGCATAAAATGTCCGATCTTCCCCAAACTTCACATGTGTGATAAGAGTCCTGGCCTGAACAGATCTGCAGGCCAATATTCCACTGGGTGTGGCAGAATGGCTCAATAGCGCCACCTATACACTTTAAACGGAGTGCGCCTCGAGCTATGTTTCACGTACATGTACAAAAATTGGTACACACATGTAACACTCCAATACCTACAAAAAAGTCTCTTGGTACGAAATCCGGATCCCAACAGGAAGTCGGTTATTTAGAATTTTCCCTTCAAAATTGGTGTTGTTTTTGCCATTTTCAGGGGTTGTACTTTAACGAACTCCTCCTAGAGATTTATTCAGATCAACACCAAACTTCTTCAATGTAATCTAAAGGCCTTTGTGATGTTAAATTGCGAAGATCTTGAGGTTTCGTTAAAGGGCGTGTCCATGGCGGCCTGCCAAATTTCGATGTTTCGCCATGAAAAAGGACGTTGCTGTAACTCAGACATACAATGTCCAATCTGCCCCAAACTTCACATGTTAGATAAGACTTCTGCCCTTAACAGATCTACATGCCCATTTTCAGTTATAGTCATAGCGCCACCTGCTGGCAACAGGAAGTTACATGTTTTACGCTGCAACAAACTACTCCTAGAATTTTTTTGAGATTAAAGTATTTTTTTTATTCAGTCTAATCTAAAGGCCTGTGCAATGTTAACTTGTGGAGATCTTGAGTTTTTGTTAAAGGGCGTGTACATGGAGCCATGACAAATTTTGATGTCTCGCCACAGCAAGAGAAGTTGTTGTAACTCAGGCATAAAATGTCCAATCCTCCCCAAACCTCACATGTTCGATAAAAGTCCTGCCCTGAACACATCTGAAGGCCAATATTCCATTACAATGATAGCGCCACCTGCTGGCAACAGGAAGATTGGCACATATATGGAATAAACATTCATATATTCTACTTATATTTATGAGTTTAAACGCATATTTCTCACCGTTCACCTATTAACTAAAGCCACTCGCTGCCGGTGAGCCCGGGTGCGAGGGCCCGTTCATCGCTGCTTGCAGCTTTAATTATTATTATTATTATTATTATTATTTTTCTGAAACTTTCTCGAAAAGTCATGAAACTTGGCACACACGTCAGAAATGGCAAAAGATTAGGTATGCAATGGTTTGCTAAGGTGGGTGTGGCAAAATGGCTCGACAGCGCCACCTATAAATTTTCAACAAAGTGCATCTTGAGCTACGTTTGCACGTACTTGTACGAAAATCGGTACACACATGTAACACACCAATATCTACAAAAAAGTCTATTGGTATGAAATCCAAATCCCAACAGGAAGTCGGTTATTATTTTTTTCTCATCAAAAATTTTGTCGTTTTTGCCATTTTCGGGGGTTGTACTTTAACGAACTCCTCCTAGAGATTTATTCAGATCAACACCAAAGTTTGTCAGTGTAATCTAAAGGCTTTTGCGATGTTAAATTGCGAAGATCTAGAGTTTTCGTTTAAGGGCGTGCCCGTGGTGGCCTGGCGAATTTCGATGATTCGCCATGAAAAATGAAGTTGCTATAACTCAGACATAAAATGTCCAATCTGCAACAAACTTCACATGTTTGATAAGACTCCTGACCTGAACAGATCAACATTCCCAAATTTAGTTATAGTCATAGCGCCACCTGCTGGCAACAGGAAGTGAATGCTTTACGCTGCAATGAACTACTCCTAGAAAACTAATAAAATCAAAATTGTGTTATGGTCAGTTTAATCTAAAGGCCTTTGCGATAGTGAATTGTGAATATCTTGAGTTTTCGATAAAGGGTGTGTCCTTGGAGACGTGACAAAGTTTGATGTCTCGCCATGGGAAAAAAATTTGTAACTCAGGCATAAAATGTCCGATCTTCCCCAAACTTCATATGTGTGATAAGAATCCTGGCCTGAACACATCTGTAGGCCAATATTCCATCGGGTGTGGCAAAATGGCTCGATAGCGCCACCTATACACATTCAATGGAATGTGCCTCGAGCTATGTTTCACGTACATGTACAAAAATTGGTACACACATGTAACACTCCAATACCTACAAAAAAGTCTCTTGGTATGAAATCCGAATCCCAACAGGAAGTCGGTTATTTTGAATTTTCCCGGCAAAATTGGTGTTGTTTTTGCCATTTTCAGGGGTTGTACTTTAACGAACTCCTCCTAGAGATTTATTCAGATCAACACCAAACTTGGTCAGTGTAATCTTAAGCCCTTTGCAATGTTAAATTGCGAAGATCTTGAGGTTTCGTTAAAGGGCGTGTCCATGGCAGCCTGACAAATTTCGATGTTTCGCCATGAAAAAGGAAGTTGCTGTAACTCAGACATACAATGTCCAATCTGCCCCAAACTTCACTTGGTAGATAAGACTTCTGCCCTTAACAGATCTACATGCCCATATTCACTTATAGTCATAGCGCCACCTGCTGGCAACATGAAGTGTCATGTTTTACACTGCAAAGAACTACTTCAAGAAATTTAATGACATCAACATTTTATTTTAGTCACTCTAATCTAAAGGTCTTTGCAATTTTAAATTGTGGAGATCTTGAGATTTTGTTAAAGGGCGTGTCCATGGTGATGTAACAAAATTTGATAAATCATAATAGGAAGAGAAGTTGTTTTAACTCAGGCATAAAATGTTCGATATTCCCCAAACTTCACGTTCGATAAGACTCCTGGCCTGAACACATCTGAAGGCCAATATTCCATTATAATTATAGCGCCACCTGTTGGCAACAGGAAAACTGGCACATATAAATGACTTAGACATATTCCACGGTTACACTTTATTTCGATAGTCCACTTTAGACATTCTACTGACTATAAGTAACTTTGTAACTACATGTCAACTACATATCAACTAAATCTCAGAAATTTGCAACTACATGTCTACTAACTCTCAGAGTACACTGTTAGGGTAGGTTTAGGGTTAGTGTTAGGGGTAGGTTTAGGCTTAGTATAAGTTGACAATAAGTTGACAAAGAAAGTGTTAGAAGATATTAAGCAGACAGTCTACTAATACTCTACTAACTGCTAGTTGACATGTAGTCACAAAGTTACTTACTGCTAGTAGAGCTTCTTAAGTGGACTATCAAAATAAAGTGTTACCTATTCCACTTATATTAACAATTTGAAATGCATATTTCTCACCGTTCACCTGTTTACTAAAGCCACACGATGGCGGTGAGCCCGGGTGCGAGGGCCCGTTCATCGCTGCTTGCAGCTTTAATTTAACCTGGATTTTGCATTGGCTAGGCCATGGGGGCCCATCGGGACTGACTATGCATATAGGGCCCAGGATGTTTTGCAATGCCCCTGATCACCAGAAAACCATTTAGCTTTTCTAAAGGACTCTATAGAATGAAAAACAGGTCCTGACAAGAAGAAGGTTCTTTGCAGAACCTTTGTTGTTGTAAAGAACCCTTTAAGAACTTGTATTTTAAACCGTTGTGGTGTCTTCAGTCACTTCTGATCGGAGAATTGTAAAAAAAAAAAAAAAAATTGGGCAAAAACAAAAGTGATTAAAAAGATTACAATCGTCACCTTTAAGAAGTAACATTGTCTTTTCACAAAACACTCTTTCAGATTGATTAAAAATAGTCAATAACTTACAAGCATATTTCTATCTCTAAGCCAATGACTTTGTGAGCTGAACTGAAACTGTTGCTGCACGTTGCCTGTTGTCAAAATAAATGAATACTGAGTGTATAAATAGTAATCAAACCATACACCATAACCAGACAATGGGCAGAACAAGTAGTCTTTGAGAATGCCTTAATATACATTAAAATCCACAACCTATAAAAGTAAATAATTATTTATAAAAACAACTAGGGAATTCACAAGCCTGCATATAGAGTCCTATACACGAATCTAGTGGAAGCACCATGAAACTACAGGTTTTTCTTTTATTTTTTTTATTTATTTTTTTTTGCTCTCACCTGGAGGTGCTTATCTGCCTTAACAATTTGGATTTTAAAGGCCTGGTCTCTATTTTAATCTGAACTACTGCATTAATTGAAATTATATCAGAAAACATAATATCTACTAGGATAAACGTATGACATCATGTTCATTCTAAGAAATGTCAATGTAGAAAAAGGCAAATCCTAAATTCTCTCATTTGAATGAGGATTCTGGATGTAGAATTTCTTTGCATGCAGAAAAACCTTTACATTTGTTTGCTGCTTAATTTTCACAGCAATTGTCACTGCTGTATGTGTGCTGTAGCACAATCCTGAGTGTGGTTGAATGACCCTTGACCAGAAAGACCTAGAGATGTTGTTTAAAAACAACCAAAATCAGGCACAGATCAATCACATATTGCTCTTTCATGTTAGTTTGTGTAATGCGATTGTGTCAGGATGGCTAGATCCTCCTATATTGATTGTTAGGATTGTTGGCCTATCAGTGGTTAGGGGTGAGCATATAAAAGGTGGAGTTGTGTCACAAGGATGTGTTGCTCTTAGGTGCCCCGCCCCTTTCTGGTACCAGTGTGGTTAGCAGTGTGGCTAACTTGGTCACGGCTCACTTAGGGTTCTTTTTGTGCATCTATCCAAAAGCCGCATGAAGTCAACAGGTTAATGTTGCGACCGGTGTTTGGTCAGACTGCTTACTCGGCAGTTCGTTGTTGCTCGCTCCTGGCTCCCTCACCATCGTGTACATCGTTTATGGCTTTGCTTCAGTGTGATGTTTGGCTGCATTTTTCCAGTTTCGATTAACAACTTTTGGTTCAGATTCAGTTCCGTGCTCGTGCTGGCCCTGTCCATTTAACGTGGCTGAGGTGCTTGTGTGTTGGAGAGTTCCTGCTGCAGTGCAGGACTCCGAACATCAGTATTAAGAAGTGTTGCTGTCTTGTTCCTAGTTTGTTTGTTTGTGCGTTTGTTTTTATTTGTATTTTCATTGTTGGATGGCTTATATTGCCTTCTATGTACTCAATGTGGAAGGCTGGATGATTTGAATTATTTAAATGTATTATTTGATTGTTCATTTCTTGTTGAGCCCAGTGTGTATCAGTGTTGTTTTTGGCAGCCCTTTTAGTTTTAGTCTTAGTCTTTTGGACGAAAATGCTTTTTAGTTTTAGTCACATTTTAGTCACTTATAAACTTCATAGTTTTAGTCGACGAAAACATAAAAAGGTTTTAGTAAATTTTTATTCGACGAAAATGCAAAAAGGTTTTAGTCAAGTTTTAGTAAATTTTAGTAAAAAACAAAAAAGTAGTCTTTAACAAATTAATTTAGGTTAAAAAGTATTGTAAATGGACTTAGGTTTGACAGGTTGTAATGAGTGTTGCAATTCATAAAACAACCGTTAACCTTAAAAGCGTTGCATAATAAACTAGACTTTCTCATTGATGGAGATGCAGTGCTGCCAAGCTGTACTTCATGGTCGCATTGGGCAGAAACTTTTTATCCACATATTTCAAGTTATATTCTTTCCATGAATTGATGCTCTTCTAAAATTTCAGCACATTGCCTATTTTCACCAGTAATCACAGTAATAAAGGAATGGTTTAAAGTTTAAACAGCAAAAAACATTGAGCTACTACAACATTACACACAGATAAAGTGGTAACAGTGGAATCACTGTTTTACTCCAAATAAAGCCAGGAATAAAAACATTCTTACTTTGGCAATTGTGGCTTTATTTGAGAAATTGCTAAAGTGCAATGAACAACGTGCCCAAAATATAAGCTATTGAGGAACACATACTTATGCTCTGCTTATGGCCTGTCTAATAAAAGTGACACAAACATTCAGGGATGCAAACACATGTATGGTCAAAAAAGAGAGTTATCGAAGCCCTCACCCCGCAGCAAATATCACAATTTTATATTTATATATGAATGTCAAGAGCTAAGTGAATGTATTTATATAGCCTACACTACACACAAATAATATACAATTAAATTATGCTCATTTTAAATGTATTGTATAGACTAGGTATAAAAATATAGGCTTTTAATTATCTTTCAGTGCGCAAAACCATGATAATATGAAACGCTTCAAAACAGAGCACAAAAAAAGCACGTATGCACATTGCGGGTGCAGAATGATGTGCTCAAAGCAACATGGAGTCACAGTGTGCTGCGCTGCTCAAGTTCGCATTTAAAAGTATGTGCAATCCCGTCCCAGGTGCAGCCCCGCCTCAATCTGCAGGCTGCAGCCGGGTGCTTCTCCAAAATAGGCAGAAATTATATGCATTGTGAACGTCAGACTTATAATCATTTTCGTTTTGTTTCGTTTCGTCTCGTCAACAAAAAATCGAAAACGTCTCTTCATGTTTTAGTCACATTAGAGCCATTTTTAGCAAGTCATCGACGCGTTATCGTCATAAAAAAGGTGCGTCAACGAAATACATTTGTTAACGTCATCGTTGACAAAAACAACATTGGTGTGTATTTCATTTTTTTTTTTTTTTTAGTTTGTTAACTTCTTTATTTTCTTGTGAATGTTTTGTTTGGAATTGTAAATTGTCTTCCTTTTTGTTTTTTTTTATCTGGTTTGTTCATTTACAGGTGCTGTGGGTCAAACCCCAAAAGGGCAGGGAGGCAGATTTCCACATGTGTGCGGTGGTGATGCTATCTTGTCACCGTGTGCAGTGTTGTGCCGTGTCGATCACCAACCAAAATCTCACTGGGTATCGAGTGTGTGTGTGTGTGTGTGAATGGGTGCACCGATAGTGTGTGATAATTGCATTTTGTGATTCTTTTGGAGTTGATTCCAGCTGACCACAGCCCTGTAAATCTTTGGTCTTTTTGTGTGATCTGCAACAAGTAACCAAACATTGAGTGTGTCAGTGCTCATGTGATTTCCCCTTTTTTTAGTAATTTATTATTTGGATTAAAAAAGCTTTGTATTTTGGTACCCATGTCTCTCGCTCTATTTTGTGGAACCGAACCTGCATTGCCTTGATTAGCACCTGTGAGTGCGTAGAATTTCCCTGGGTGCAAGTCTTGGGGTGGCGTAGTCCTTTGTCTTGTGTTATAGTTTCTGTTTTCCTATGGCTATGCTGCTACATTCTGGTGTAGTCGGGCAGGGTTCTACAGTTTTGAGCAGAGACGTGGGTCATTTTGTTGATTTGGATATTTCTTTAAATTTTATATTGTGTTTTGTTTGTTTACAGTTATTCATAGGAACAAGACAGCAGCATAAACTCCTGGAAGGATTTACCTGGCTGTTTTCTTTTCTACTCCCTCCCCCTTTATCTTTTTCATTCCCCTGTTTAGTGGTAAGTGTTTGACATCCGCTATGGAAGGAGAGTTGCAAGAACTTAGAGATCTTAGAAGAAGCCCAAACCTGCATGCGGGCACGTCATTTCTCTTTAGTTGACCAAGCTTTCTTTCTTTTTGATCACCTGGAAGGTGAGGCCCGAGGTGAGACCAGATATCGTTCTGATATAGAGAGGGGGGATCCTGAGGAGATAATTCAGGCGTTAAGAGAATTGTATGGGTGTTCCCCGTCTTATGTAGCTTTACAGCAGGCCTTTTTCTCCAGGAGACAACAGCATTGCATTGCTGGGCCTCCGGGAGAAAGTGAAACGGCAGTCTCCTCATGTCATACTGAATGCAGAAGCTTTATTGCGTGACCAATTTGTTGAGCACGTTATTGATATCGGCCTTCGTCGTGAACTCAAGCAGTTGGTCCGCCATTAACCTTCCTCTACACCTTTAGAGGTGCTTAGTGAGGCCATGTGTTGGGAACGGGAGGGAATGCCGGGGGGCGTAAGGGGACAAAGTCAGTCTGTTCAACTGGCTTATGGGTTCCAGTATGCTGTGCAGGGTGAGTCGCGTACAGGTCCTCCTAGTTCTCCTTCAACAGAGTTAACTGAATTAAAAGCAATGTTAAAATTACAACAAGAGCAGAAAAATAAGCTTACCCAGGGTTTAGCTCGTTTGCAGGCTCCAAACTCACGTAGCCGATCCCCAAGTTATGGTCATGTTATCTGTAGGAGATGTCAACGCCCTGGCCATTTTGCTCGGGAGTACAGGGAAGAACCTCTGATTGGTAGTAGGCAGACTCGTCCAGCACAGCAGTCGGAAAACTAATCCCCACCGAGTTGCAGAGCCACAACTCGGTTGGGGAGTTATCAGGCTCAAGGGGGGCACGATGAGGCTTGTAGCAGCAACCTGTTCTGAGCATTATTCTACTGGTACTGTGCAGTTTGAACCACCTGAGGCGGGGTTACCTGCTGGGTTGCTGGCCTCCCCTGCACTGGTTCAAGTGACTCGGGGTACAGCCTATATACCTGTGGTGAATGTGGGTGTTACTGAGGTTGTACTCTAACCGAGGACATCTTTAGGTACCTTGAACGGTGTTTTTGTCATAAGTTTACCTGAAGGCATAAGTGAAGTGAGTTCAGTCACTGCTATGGTAAGTGTTCATATGACTCTGGTGGGTCCCACAGTAGAGGAGCAGATTAACTCTGTAGATTTGTAGATTTTGTCAGTGGAGGATCAAGCTCAGGCTCGGGCCCTACTCCAAAAATACCACTTTGTGTTCTCAGCCCATGAGGGGGATTTGGGTGGCACTAACCTTCTTTCACATGATATTCCACTTTTAGATGATACCCCTATCAGGCAACGGTACAGGACGGTTCCCCCTTCAAAGTACAAGGTGGTGAAGGCACATATTAACCAGCTACTGGAGTCACAGGTGATTAGAGAGAGCTGTAGTCCATACACCTCCCCTATTGTCCTGGTTAAAAAGAAGGACGGTAGTCTACGGATGTGTGTAGACTACCGTCAGTTAAATTCTCAAACCAGGAAGGACGCCTTCCCTTTACCTCGTATTAAGGAATCCCTTGATGCCCTGACTGGGGGCTGATGGTTCTCCACAATGGACTTGGCCAGCGGGTATAACCAGGTCCCTGTCACGGAGGCGGATCGACCTAAAACTGCTTTCTGTACTCCATTTGGCTTGTTTGAGTGGAACCGGATGCCGTTTGGTCTCTGCAATGCTCCCAGCACCTTCCAGCGATTGATGGAATGGTTGTTTGGTGACCAGCAATGCCAATCTTTGTTATAGTATTTGGACGACATTGTGGTGTTCTCTTCCTCTGTGTTCCAACATTTAGAACGGCTGGAAGTGGTGCTAGGTCGATTGGCGATTGAGGGACTTAAAGCTAAGCTCCAGGAGTTTGCATTTTTTCATCGCGAGGTGAAGTATTTAGGACATGTTGTATCATTTCAAGGTGTCGCTACGGATCCAAGCAAGGTGGAGGTAGTGGCCCAGTGGCAGACCCCAACTAGCGTTTCATAATTGCACTCCTTTCTGGGCTTCGTCAGCTATTATTGCCGTTTTGTGCAGGGGTTTGCTAAAATGGCAGCCCCTCTGCATAAACTGGTTGCTGAGCTGGCCGGAGGCAAGTCTAAGAAATGTAGGGGACAGAGTTTTGGTGTTTCCTGGACGGCACATTGTCAGAGTAGTTTTGAGGCACTAAAAGGTAAACTCACCTCTGCCCCTGTTCTTGCTTACGCTGACTTCTCCATTCCCTTCATTTTAGAGGTTGACGCTAGCTATAGTGGCTTAGGCGCTATCCTTTCCCAAGAACAAGGGGGAAAGGTGCGGCCTATTGCCTACTCTAGTCATAGTCTTCAGCCCACTGAGCGCAACATGTCCAATTATAGCTCCATGAAGTTGGAGTTCTTGGTGCTCAAGTGGGCCATGACGGAGAAGTTTCGTGAGTATTTGCTGGGGCACATGTGTAGTTTTTACTGATAATAACCCCCTTAGTCATCTTGCGTCAGCAAAGTTGGAGGCGACTTAACAACGCTGGGCTGCACAACTTGCTGCTTTTGATTTTGAGTTAAAGTATAGGTCAAGGAAAAGTAACCGAAATGCCGATGCTCTGTCGAGGCGGCACCCACCTGATTGCAGTGGGCTGGAGGATTGGCTTCCAGGCACTGCAGTCCCCCATGTTGTGCAGCAAACAGGATGTGTAGATGTGATTCCTCAAGCTACTCAAACAATTATTTCTGTTTTGCCTAGTCATTCTACTACCGACTTGGTTTCTCTGCAGCGGGTAGACCCAGTTATTAAGGGGGTTCTGAGTTTTTGGAAACAAAAAGTGTTTCCTCGTGTAGAAGAACGTAGACAGTTGTCTAAGTCCAGTCTAGTGTTGCTCCGGCAGTGGGATCGTTTGGTGGAAAGAGCCGGTGTGTTATACCGACGGGTTTTTCGCCCTGATGGGGGTGAGGAGCTTTATCAGTTGATTTTGCCCACCATTTTGAAAGCGGATGTTCTGACACAGCTCCATCAAGTGCATGGACATCAGGGCATCGAACGAACCACTGAGTTGTTAAGGCAACGATGCTATTGGCCGGGTATGTCTGCAGAGGTGGCCCGTTGGTGCCAGGAATGTGAAAGGTGTCAGTCTGCCAAAGATGTGCAGTCCATTGGCCATACCTTCATGGGCCATCTGCTGACTTCGAGGCCAAATGAGATTTTGGCCATTGATTTCACTATGCTTGAACCTTCTCGTTCAGGCATTGAAAATATTTTAGTTATGACTGACGTTTTTACTAAATATACCCTGGCTGTCCCTACAAGGGACCAACGTGCTGCAACGGTGGCTCAGGTTTTGGTGGAGAAGTGTTTTTTTAAGTTTGGGGTTCCTGGTCGGATTCATTCAGATCAGGGCCGCAACTTTGAATCCTCCCTTATTCAGAAGCTCTGTAACCTTTATAAGGTGGAGAAGTCTCGCACTATTCCCTACCATCCAGCCGGTAATGGCCAGTGTGAGCGCTTCAATAGGACTCTGCCTAATCTTCTCCGCACACTGCCTGTTTCAAGGAAGAGAGACTGGGCGTCTTGTCTTCCGCAGGTACTCTTCTGTTATAACACCAGTCTGTGTTCCAACATTTAGAACGGCTGGAAGTGGTGCTGGGTCGATTGGCGATTGAGGGACTTAAAGCTAAGCTCCAGAAGTGTGCATTTTTTCATTGCGAGGTGAAGTATTTAGGACATGTTGTATCATTTCAAGGTGTCGCTACGGATCCAAGCAAGGTGGAGGTAGTGGCCCAGTGGCAGACCCCAACTAGCGTTTCATAATTGCACTCCTTTCTGGGCTTCACCAGCTATTATTGTCCCTGTATTATTTGATGTTTGGGCAAGAACCGCAGCTCTCAGTTGACTTTTTGCTGGGGAGAGTTCAAGAAGAGGTGGCAGGTAGCGTCCATGACTGGATTGTGGATCATCAGACTAGGTTCCAGGTGGCATTTGAGGGTGCATGTGAGCGTTGGAGGGCTGTTGCTGAACGACGTAAGGCACATCATGATCGAAATGTGCAGTGTACACAATTAGAGGATTTTGTCACCACAAAATCCAGGATCTGTGGGATTCGGTGGTGTTCCAAATTGTGAAAGCACCAAAAGATGGTGGTGCTGTATACACAATCGCGCCGATGGACGAGCTGAGCAAGGTAAAGCATGTTCACCATTCCCTGTTTGAAGCCAGGATTCAAAGATGTCCTCCAGATCAGAATCCTAATTATAGCCCTTTGAGTGGAAGAGCGTTGCCTTCTGAAGATGAGCTGGATGAGGGTGACTTTGTTGGCTTTAGTGCCCGAAGTCCCTCAAGCTTGCCTCTCCATGCAACCTAGGTCGGCATTAAGAGATTCTGTCTTAATGGTCGAATCTGCACCATAGAGTGGGCACCCTCTGGGTCTGTGACCGGGGTGCCAGAGGCCTCAGGACACTTGTGCTCTGGAGATGGTAGCTTGCCTCCTGTATCCATGGCTGTAACTACAGACCTCCCTGTTCCTGATTTGGCCGTATTGAAAAGGACTACAAGAACTACTGCTGGCCAACACCCTAACATTTATCGTCTCCCACGAGCCGTGGGAGTGGTTAGGGGTGAGCATATAAAAGGTGGAGTTGTGTCACAAGGATGTGTTGCTCTTAGGTGCCCCGCCTCTTTCTGGTACCAGTGTTTACATTGTGGTTAGCAGTGTGGCTAACTTGGTCACGGCTCACTTAGGGTTCTTTTTGTGCATCTATCCAAAAGCCGCATGAAGTCAACTGGTTAATGTTGCGACCGGTGTTTGGTCAGACTGCTTACTAGGCAGTTCGTTGTTGCCCACTCCTGGCTCCCAAACCATCGTGTACATCGTTTATGGCTTTGCTTCAGTGTGATGTTTGGCTGAATTTTTCCAGTTTTGATTAACAATTTTTGGTTCAGATTCAGTTCCGTGCTCGTGCTGGCCCTGTCCTTTTAACGTGGCTGAGGTGCTTGTGTGTTGGAGAGTTCCTGCTGCAGTGCAAGACTCCGAACATCAGTATTAAGAAGTGTTGCTGTCTTGTTCCTAGTTTGTTTGTGCGTTTGTTTTTATTTGAATTTTCTTTGTTGGATGGCTTATATTGCCTTCTATGTACTCAATGTGGAAGGCTGGGTGATTTGAATTATTTAAATTTATTATTTGATTGTCATTTCTTGTTGAGCCAAGTGTGTATTTCATTTTTTTTTTTTTTTTTTTAGTTTGTTAACTTCTTTATTTTCTTGTGAATGTTTTGTTTGGAATTGTAAATTGTCTTCCTTTTTGTTTTTTTGATCTGGTTTGTTCATTTACAGGTGCTGTGGGTCAAACCCCAAAAGGGCAGGGAGGCAGATTTCCACATGTGTGCGATGGTGATGCTATCTTGTCACCATATGCAATGTTGTGCCGTGTCGATCACCAACCAAAATCTCACTGGGTATCGAGTGTGTGTGTGTGTGTATGTGAATGGGTGCACCAAAAGTGTGTGATAATTGCATTTTGTGATTCTTTAGGAGTTGATTCCAGCTGACCACAGCCCTGTAAATCTTTGCTCTTTTTGTGTGATCAGCAACAAGTAACCAAACATTAAGTGTGTCAGTGCTCATGTGATTTCCCCTTTTTTAGCAATTTATTATTTGGATTAATAAAGCTTTGTATTTTGGTTCCCATGTCTCTCGCTCTATTTTGTGGAACCGAACCTGCATTGCCTTGATTAGCACCTGTGAGTGCGTAGTATTTCCCTGGGTGCAAGTCTTGGGGTGGCGTAGTCCTTTGTCTTGTGTTATAGTTTCTTTTTGCCTATGGCCATGCTGCTTCACATTTATAAACCAAAAGACAGCTTATGAGAGAGGAAGATGATTTCGTAATGAAAGTCATTTATTTATGTTTGATGTGACCTTTGTATAGCCCAGTGAATTCTCAGTATGTTTGTACTTCCCCATTCATTCTGCATGCAAATAATTCAAATCATCAGGTTTGGACCTGATGCATATTGACACTAACCACGAATGTAGTGTAAAGCTTGTTGAATACACACACACACACACACACACCGATAGGAAAGAAAAATCAAAAGTAAGATCTCTTTAACATCTCAAATATTTCTCCTAGACGACTTCAGTCTCCTGCTTCTCAAACTTGTCTCCTGAGACAAAATCTCTAACAATCTCTCAATGGTCTCCTTTAAAGATTTTGGATCTCTCACATTTGTCTCTTTTAAAGCTTCAGAAGAGATCACAACAAAATCACACACTGTGATCAGATTTCTTTTCATAGTCTAAAGACTCTGGTGGTCTCATATTTGTCTCCTTTAATTCTTGAAAAGAGATCTCATCAAAATCACACATTATTCTCTGATATGTCTCCTTAGCTAGAGACTCTGGTGGTCTCACATTTGTCTCATCCAAAGTTTCTAACAAGATCTCAAAAACATCGCATACTTCATTTTTCTCCTTAGCTTGAGACTCTGGATCTCTCACATTGGTCCTCTCAAAAATTTAGATTAGAGATCTCAAGACACACACTGCTTAGATTTGTCTCTTTAGCCTAATAATCTGGAGGTCTCATATTTGTCTCCTGTAATGCTTTAGAAGAGATCTCAACTTTACAAAGTTTGTTGTGATAAACTCAGAGTTAAAGTCTACATTGAGAGAGAAATAATGTAGAACTAAAGACACTGTTACTTTTTATACGACAATGTTTATGTTCTTTAGGAACATAATTTTTTGTTGGAAATGGCAGTGTACTGCACTGTAAAAAAAATTGCCGTTAAATAACAGTAATTTTCTGGCAGCAGGGGCGCCAGTAAAGTACTGTTAATTTACAGCTCTTAACCATTAATTTACCACTCTTATTTTTTAACAGTATTTTACCGTAAATTCTACCATGGAAATTAACTCCACTCCCACTGCTTCAAACAGTTCGAGTTTTTAAAACTAGCATTCCTACAATGTTACCACTATGAACTTATTTCATTTGAGTCCACTGAGAAGGAATATTTCTTAATATAACGATGCAAACACTTAATGTGCAGTAATAAAGTAACTAAATACATGACTTTTACTCAAATCACTGCAGCTCATTGTCAGCTATAGCACACATGTATGTGCTGAAGAACTTAACGCAGAGATCATCACTGTATCAGCGACTCCACATTTACTGCCTTTACATAAAGCAGCAGAAAATCAGAAATTGTGGCTCATCATTGACTGAAGCAAAGGCTCTACTCTCCAGCACAATGGTGAACAACAAAACTACATTAAACTAAACGATTTCTCTTGTGCAAACACACATTAATACAGTCAAGTTCAGTATTTACTCTCATTATCAGTGTATGACTTTGCCTAGTTTTTTTTCTATGGATGTTCACAAATATTTTAGTTAAATTAACTTTTTTTTCATTTGGTAAATCTGACGTTTACATTTTACAGTATATTACTGTTTTTCCTTGACTTAACGGCAACAAACTGTAGAAAAACACTTTTTTTGCTGGCAACCATTAATTTACGGCAAGAAACAGTTGAAAAACAGTTTTTTACTGGCAGCAGGGGCGCCAGTAAATAACTGTTTTTCTACAGTTTGTTTCCTGTAAATTAATTACAGTTTATTACTGTTAAATTATGTTTCATGCTGTTTTTTCTTCATCTTAAATCTTTAACCCTTTAAACCCCACAAGAAAATCCTCAGTTTTAAATGAACACTTATAATGTGTGCACACTACAGAGTGTTAGAGTAACACTGAATCAGTGAAGTTAATGAGATAATTCGGTGATTAATTGATGATTGAGCATTAGTATAAACACCTGCAGAATCACTGAAGGAAAGGGAAACACAAGATCTACAAATGACTTCAGCCACAGGCTTAGATGAAATCAACTGAATAAAAGAATACATCAAATCTCTCAAGATCTGATTAAACAACTACTAAAACAGCTTCACCAGATTCACATTACTAACCAGACTGACTTTATTTCTGTCAGATGTCTACAGAAGAACTTATGGAGAGTTAAATAGGTTTAGGTGTTTTTTTTCACTACCATGATGGAGATCAGTGTTTACTTTAGTTGGGCTCTTGAACATGACTTTTCAACAACTAAGGTTTTTTTTAACATGCTATAACAATGTGTCTTTGGAACTTGTTATAGCAAAACAAAAGTACACAGAAGAAAAAAAAATCTGATATTGTTGTTTATATATTGACAAGAACAAACACTATTATTTCTGATCTAATCCCGTGTCTCTTCTCTTATTGAATATTGATACTACAGAATAAGAAGGAACACTTCTGAGCCATAAGTTATAAAAGACTGTTGAGAAAATTTCAATCATAAAAAAAAAACCTTTGCTGAAATTTAGACAGAAACATCAAGAATCAGCGTATGAATCACAACAATGGTGACAATCCACAAAATAAATGAACAGATCAGTTCTGAACATCACAACACATGCTACTAAAACTTAAAACAAATGCAAAATTATAAGCACATAAGAATTCAAGAAAATAAGTGAACAATTCAGGGGCATAATTTATTCATGCCCCAATGCATGCTGGGAGTCATGGATGAGTTTTATCCTGTGCTGGTACCCAGCATGCATTGCATCATAAACCTTTTGATTGTCACCATTGTTGAGATTAATATGCTGATTGTTGATGTCTCTCTTTCAGTGTTGTGAGGACTGCTGCCCAAAATATTTAAAGCTCAAAATTTCATTAAATCCATATCCAGATAATCACATTACCGTTCAATCTTATAAAATTGAAGAAACAAACAAAAGAAAAGTGTTATTCACTCATATATTTCAACACCAAATTATGAATTGACTATAATAGCAACAAGTCAGTCTAGTAGATCATGCTTGACAGAAACCGTCATAGTCACTTGACCATGAAGATTAATATTGCTGTAACAGATGTATCATAAAAATACAAATATAACAATGAAACAAAAGTTGAAGTACAAAAGTCAAGGGTCAGGAGCCCAACTAAAGCAAACACTGATCTCCACAATGGTGACGTCAGACGAAACAGTAACATTATCATCTAAATCTCTGTAATTCTCAATAAGATCTTTTGATCTTTGATCTCTGATCTGATAGAAATAAAGTCAGTCTGGTTAGTAATGAGTGAAGTTGGTAAAGCTGTTTGTTGATTGTTTAAATCTTCAGTTGATTTCATCTAAAGCTGTGGCTGAAGTCAGTTGTATTTCTTGTGTTTGTCTTGTTTCTTTTTTCTTCAGTGATTCTACTCGTTAACAGCAGCTGTTGATCATTGTCTGAATTCACTAATTAGTTTTCATTCTCTCTGTTAGGTGGATTATATTAGTAAACTCATGTGGAATAGTGAATGAGGGTGTAGGGTGTGATTTGAAACACAGCCGCTGAGTGTCGACTTTGAACGTTGTTAATTTACGATATATAGCAGCAGGCTACCTTCTCGAAAACGATGAATATTACCCAGAATGCACTGTTTTACTGAAAAACAGTATGTTACTGTCGAAATTTGGCCGTTTTTTTACAGCGATTTTTAACAGTGTGGTTGCCTCAAAACTGATATACAGAAAATTTAACTCTGGAGCTTTCTTTGCTGAAAGGCACATAAATGGCTATTAATGCATATTATATGGAATATATCATTGAGCATTTGACTTGGTGCATACTTTGTTATTGAGATCACTTCTGAAATTTAGGAGACTTTAGGATAAATGTTTACATTTAAACTAGTAACCCTTGATATTCTGAAATGTTTAATGCAATTTAAATGATTGTATACTGGTTTTAGTATTTACAATGTGAGTAAAAGTTTAACGCTTCTCTTAAAATAAAACTGAAGACAGCGTAAGACAAAGCTGATATCTCAATTAGACATATAAGAGAATCAGCCCTTAGTATCTTGAGCATAGATTAGCCACTGTCAGAGCCATATAGTCTTGTGGGCAGCGCATTAACATGAAAGCACATCTGCACGTCAAAAAACATAGGTTTGAATCCCAGCTAAAGGTACTTTCAATTCTTACCTGTCCAATTGTTTCCAGTCTCTACTCCTACTGTTCCCCATTGCAATAAAAAAAGCAAACGCAACCTCTGTGCAGTAAAAATTTTTTATCATGAAGTCTTGCATGAGATTACAGCAAGACAATAAAGAGATCTCCCATGTTTCTCACATGTTTCTCTCCCATTGTCACTTTGGACTCCTTTCTTTCAGAACTTTCTCATGCCTCAGTTGTGTCTTCTTTTAATTATCCTAAGGATTTTTAGGAGAAACATCTGAGACGCTGTTTATACTAAACTAAGAAATACATGGGAATCATGGGAGTCTTCTGAGGTTAGAAAGAGTAACCACTGAGCAATAAAATATGCACATAATGGAGTCTTGATAGAGATTGCAGCAACACGATAAAGAAATAATTATGTTTCTTCCAACACATTCTCTATTTTGACTCTTATTTTCTCAAATATTTCTCATGTCACATTTGTGTCTACTTCCATTTCTCATAAGAGAAACATCTGAAATGCTGTTGATATTAAAATGAGAGATATATGAGAATCTCATCTAAGCCTCCTGAGTTTAGAAAAAGCAACCACTGAGCAATACATTTTTCCTATGGGCACATCTAAATATTAAACTGTAAATGTGAACTGAATTTATAAAATCAAATACACACTAATTCAATTGGGCCAACTGAAATATTTAGATGTGATTAATAATTCACACAAATTCAGTTAGGACAACTGAAAAATTTAGATGTGATCAGTCAGTAGAAAATTTTGAATTGGAGAGGTCAGATTTATTTTTATTTTTTTACAGTGACATCCTATATTAGTTTCTGTGAGGATATATGCTTTCCTACCAGGACTTATTTAACACTTATTTAACTTGTTCAACAATGAGAAGCCATGGTTTACAGCAAAACTCAGACATCTTCGTCATGCCGAAGAGGATGCCTACAGAAATGGGGACAGAGTCTTGTACATTCAGGCCAGGAACACACTGAATAAGGAGATTTGAGCAGCTAAAAGGACCTACGCTAAAAAGTCAGAAGATCAGTTCACTTCCAAAGACTCAACTTCAGTGTGGAAAGGTCTGAGAGCCATCACAAACAGACACCATCCCCCTGCACTGAGGTGAATCAAAAACTTACTAAAGACCTAAATGAGTTTAACTGTAGATTCAAAACCCACCCACACCCGTTCTGACCATCTCTCTACAGAACCGTAAACACCTCCTGCAATCCCCCCAGCACTTCTGATCAGTGAGGATAATGTGAATCATGTCTTCATGAAGAACAAAAGAAGAAAGGCACCAGGCCCAGACGGTGTGACACCAGTCTGTCTGAAAACCTGTGCTGACCAGCTGGACCCATCTTTTCACAGATCTTCAACAGATCTCTGGAAATGTGTGAAGTCCCTTCCTGCTTCAAACGCTCCACCATTATCTCCATCCCAAAGTAAGCCAAGATAACAGGACAGCCAGGCACAAGAACAGTTTCTTCCCCTAGACAATCTACCTCATGAACAGTTAAATGTTCCCCACATTATGCAATAAAAATGTGCAATAACCTTATATTTATTTGTTACTGCCTCCATCCTAACACATCCCTGCATCTCATTCTATTCTAATCTATTCTAAAGTGCAACTGTGCATACAATTCATTTTTTTTTCAATTTCTTTTTCAATATTTGTCTATTTATATCTACATATATGTTTTTTATATTTTTATTCTCATCTTATTTTTATTGTCTGTGTGTTGTTGTTGTCTCGGTGTACTGAAGCTTTTGTCACTAAAACAAATTCCTTGTATGCACAAAGATCAGATCAGTCTCTAAACCAGGATATTCATAGAAAAGTTCAAATCCACTGCAGGAGCACTGGTGTTTCAAAAACTGCCAACATGATGCTTCAGAAAGTCCCCGCAATCCTTGGGTCATCAGTGGAAAGACCATTACTGTAGTTTATGTGTATGCAAAAACTAAACAAGCCACTATCTTTTGTAAAATGTTTAGCTGTAAGCTGTGGAGTATTACATGAAAATAATAAATTATGTTACAGAAATCGAATATGAAAAATACGTTTAATCACTTACCACCATTTTATAAAAAACATTGGGCTATACTTATCATTAATGCCTTATTCTGCCACATTATTAGAACAATGTTTGTACATAATTTATCAAACGAAGTATATCTATCATTCCTTTCTGTTGACTTATTTATTTAATTTACCTTTATTTAACCAGGGGAAATCAGACTCACTGAGATTGAAATCCCTTTTGCCGGAGTGTCCTGGCCTAGATAGGCAGCCAAGTTTGCATATACAAATGTATACAATAGAAAAACCAACATACCAACAAATAACCAATCAAAAACAATCAAACACCATTAACTCACTCTCTAAATTAGATAGTAAAAGCTTAAAATCAAGTTTTTAACTTCAGCTCCTTTTGGAGAAGATCCAATCTGAAGTGGCGGCATATTTAAAGGAAGTTTTACCAAGCTCAGTTCTGATGAGGGGCCCCCAAGGATGTTTGGAAATGAGTAATTTCCAGACAAAGTCCTTGGAATAAAACAACAGCGATAAAATGGAAATAACTACCAATATGGCTTTTATTAATCAACAGATACAAATGCATTTTTTCAGAATACTCAAAGAAGGCCATGCAACTCTTTAGTATAGTTCACAATGATGAAAGCGTATGGTGAAAGCGTAGCGTGTCTTAGCATGTTTCTTTATTTGTAATATTACATTTGTAGGTAGTTTGGAGAATGAGTTCGTGATTATGGGTCAGCAAATTTTGTAGGCTATAAGAATTATAAAACGAGGTCAGGTTAGAAATCACATTTATTAAAGTGTTAATATAAAACATAATTAATTAATAAATGTGTTCTATTATTTTATAATGATTTGTCCACGTGTCTTCCACCTGGAGCCCAAGAGACAAGCTCCAGCATCACAGCGAAGCGGTTTGGAGAATGGATGGATCTATCCCTCCATCTGCTGGTGAGTCTCCATAAATACATTACATTCGTTGATAGCAAAGACTATCTGGGACTGGTATTGTCTCTACAATTGAAAACTCTTGAAATCCAGATTTGAGGAAATAGAAAAGAATAAACCAAAATGACCACATGATGGAGATACGTAGATAAATAAATACACATACATGCATACATACTCAAACATCTGTCATCGTAATAATATTTGTTATTCTTGTAGTTCTAGCTAATAAATTGTGGACCAGTAGCATGATGCTGGAGTTGTCTTACTGCCCATCTGTATGCACAACCAACACCATTCTTTGTCTTTTTTTAACAAATCTATCCAGTAATAATAAGAAGAATAAGAATAAAATAATAATGAAAAAAAAATAAGCACAATTAAAGCGCCATAAATGTTGCTTTGACCCAGTCCTGAGACCAATATCTTCCTTTACAGGGTGTTTTTTTATTTGTTTTTGCGTGAGGGACATCAATGTCACAGTCCTCAGCTGGTGTACACTAGATGGCCACCAGAGGGCACTCCTGTATATTTGTTTTAGCACATGGCTTGCAGTGTGATTCTCATGACTGCGAAATTCAGATGAAGGGCAGGAAGTGTAAGCAGAATGGATGAGATGGAGGATAGTCCGTACTGTACTGGTTTATACACTATTACAAGAGAAATGTATAAACAGAAAATCACAGCATACATTGGACATGATCCTTATGTTATAAAGAGAACTGATTTTTCAACTAAATTGAAATACTTGCCTGCCATTTGTCACGTGTGTTACTGTTTGTCCTTATTTGGTTTTAATTCCCGTTTCCTGTTCTTGTTATTAGTTAATCATCGTTCATTCTGTTCACCTCTTAAGTTTTATTATCCTTTTTGTCTCCACTCCATTTAAGCCCTGTGTTCTACATGTGTTTCTTTGTCTGGAATGGTTTGTGTCTACTTTTGCTACTTGTGTTAGTTTGTGTGAAACTCCTGTTTCCTTGGACATTATTAAAGACTGTATGTTTGATTTGGACTCTGCGTCTCCTCGTTCCTCGCTCTGTGCTTCTCACAGTGGCAACACATGTCAGATTTCCAGACCAGCAAAGATTGAGTGGTGCCTGTCCTCCCTGTGTTTCTTTTCCTGTTTTGAAAGATTTCCCCGCATCTATGGAAGTTGCCGTTTGGTTCACCGCCCTAGATTTCCTAGATCTCCCTTTGTGGAGTATGCGTGTAGGTTCTGTGGGATCTACGGCACGGCATAGACGACATGACGCACCACTCGCTGTTCTGGATTGGGCTAATGGCAATCACCCCGTGGACCTCCCAGACACCACTGGACTCAGCTGGAAGGAAGGGATCCTCCGATGTTTGGAGAGTGCCTGGCCCGGCCCCAACCCAGAACCAGCTCAACTTACTCGGCTCTCTATTGGACATGGCGCTACCTCCAGAGTTCTCATCTCCTATCCTTACCCCAGAATTTGCTTCAGAAAGTTTTCCTTAATCTCCGCTGGTCTCATCCAGCCCTCCTTCGTCTCCTGATTCACCAGAGTTAGCCAGCTCTGCACCTCCAGAGCACCCTCCAGTGCCCACTCCTCCAGAACACTCCCCATAATTCCTCATTTCCCGGAGCTCTCTGATCCTCTCTGGTCCTCTCTGGTCCCCCCGTGTAACTGTTATGGTTACGGTTTGTCCTTATTTGGTTTAATTCCTATTTTTGTTTCTATTCTTGTTATTAGCTAATCATCATTCATTCTGTTCACCTCTTATGTTTCATTATCCCTTTTGTCTCTACTCCATTTAAGCCCTGTGTTCTCCTGAGTTTCTTTATCTGGAATTGTTTGTGTCTATTTTTGCTATGTGTGTTTAAGCAACTAATAAGCAACTAACTGCAAAAACTTCTAAAGTGAATCCCACTTTTACATGATGGATGCAGTATATATGCCAGTTCTTAAACTTTGCTGCATACACAGGGTATGTTATTTGTTTGTAAAACAAAACTTGTATTCAGAATCTGAATTGATTATAGCCTAGAAAGCGAGTTAAAAGCGCTTCCATACAATCACTAAAAAACTGTCACTCACTTCAGTTTATCACAATCTCACAGTGTTCTGTTATAATCAGTGAAGCTCTCTAAACTGTACATATTGTATTGAGTTGGCAGCCCTGTAACTATTTACAAATGATTTACAAATTAAAAATAATTAAAACAATATGGCCGCAGCATGAGTGAACGTGTCTCAAGCTCAAGCTTTAATTTTGAGTTGTTTTTTTAATAAGTTATCAGAGAATTGTTTGTTTTACACCTGCAAGTGTTTTCGCTCTTTGTCATAATGGATGAGTGGCATATTACGATGCAAACTTTGTGGGATGCTATTGAAAAGATTAAGACTGACATGCTGGCTCACTTTGATGAAAAATCTGACTCCATTCATAGTAGTTTAAGCAGAATTCAGAATTCTTTAAGCACTTTGGGAGATTAAGTTGACTTGTTAGAGCAGCGTGTTGGTGCTAATGAGGACAATGTGCAAGTGTGTGTTATACTCGGATTCAACAGATAACTCCTAAAAAAGATAAAAGATAACTCCTACCTGATCATCAAAGTTGACAATTTGGAGAATCTAAGTCGGCGCTATAATCTTCGCTTTATTGGAACACTGGAATCGTCGGAAGGCAATGATATCACCAGTTATTTGTCAAGCTGATTCCACAACTTTTAGGACGAGATAACTTTCCTACTCCTGATCAATGGGCTTATCGTTTTCTAACAGCTCGCCAAAGTGATAGAGCTAGTCCGAGGCCTATTATGATCCAGCTCCTTAATTTTCAGGACAAAGTGCAGATTCTTTGCATTGTAAGGGAAAGGAAACTGGATTAGCCTATAACGGGACGCGCATAGGATTTTTTTACTTAAATGCATTCAAATAAGGTGTAGTTCATTGAGTTCACATATTTAACATTTACTACATTTTTTTAAGTGTAAAACTGATTGACCAAAACGTTTTTAGTTTGCAGCTCTTCTGGACATGAGAGCAACTATTCCTGGTATCGAGTGATGATGGAGTCTTACAGTTTTATAGTGTTCACCACAGTATGTATAAGCTTCAGTCCCAGTAATCTGACCTGTAGTCAGTCCAAGGGCAAACAGGAAAACTTCAGTGAGAGTCATCATCATCTCTGCTGTGTTGAGCTGCTTTGGTTTAAGGATGGTTGAGCTGAACAGTTTATCACTTTCACTGGACTGCTGACACAGAACATTCAAATTCTACAGCAGCATCATCTATTTTGTTTATTTAAAGAATCTGTGAAGTCACACAGTGTCTTCATCCAACAATGAAAATGGTGTAGAAACATTCAGAATTTGCTAGTAAATTTCACAAATAACTACAAAGAACTAACCCATTAAAGAATACATAAGATTTTTAAATAGAACCACTTAAATATTGTTTTCTTATAAACCAAATAATCTTTGTTTTAGGGCTATTTACAAATTTGAACAATATTTGACAGAGGCATCTACTGAAGCAGCTTTCTTTATTTTAAAACCAGTGAAAGCCATATTATTCACAATCCTATAAATCTCTATAGTCATAATTGATGAAAAGTGATACAGCTGATCACAAACACACGAAAAAAAATGCATCATATTAAATACATATTTAAATAGCAGACTTTGACTTCACTTTTGATATTCATATTTAAGTTTCACTGTCAAAGGGTTAATCAGTAAATACAAAATAATAATCAGTACATCATCACCGAATATGTATAATCCATGGTGTAATAATTTATCATGATCGTGCTAAGAAATTTAAATGCAGACAAAGGCGAATCATAATTTCTTGTATTTGAATGAAGATTGTGGATGTGGATTTTTTATATGCAGAAATAGATGACCAACCATGCAAAAAACAGCTAAGTTGGATTGTCTTTTAATTTTATTTTCAGCTCATGTTTGACAAACAATATGTTGGTCAGGGAAATGCCTCTTCAATGTGTTTGAAACACAGTCCACGCTTTATGTGTTTAAATGAACCTTGAATGACCGATACAGTCAGACAACCAATAAAATAAATAAAACCACAGATCAGATCCATTGCCTCCGCATGTAATTTGGCATAATGCATTTTAAACAGAAGATAGTTTATTAGAATGGGATATGTGTGTTTGTATGTGTCATTTAATCCTTGTTCGTCAATATGAATAGTAAGTTGAATGCAGTCAATCTGTTTACATTTCATCTGTTCTGCAAAGATTTATCGACTGAATTGGAATTGATGTATATTGACATCACTAACCATGATTATAGCTTAATGCTTGTTACAGTACTGTCATTTTTCTCATTTGTTGATGAATAGGAGAAAAGTGCTGAAGTTTATCACACACACACACACACACAGAGAGAGAGAGAGAGAGAGAGAGAGAGAGACAAAGCATTGAAAAAAAACATACTGTGTGTGTGTGTGTGTGTGTGTGTGTCTGTGTGTGTGTTCTTCACTTCAATTAGAAGGTATCTGAAGGTCTGTCAGCACTGAGTATGTATCATGTTCATTCAATGAAATGTAAATGTAGACAAAAGCAAATCACAATTTCACTTATTTGAATGATGGTTGTTTTTGAAGCAATGCAAACAACAGCTACATCTGTTTGCTGTTTTTCTAAATAATTTTAAGATGACGCTTGACAAGCAATCTGTTGGTCAGGACAATACCACTGCTGTATGTAAATTGAAATACTAGCCTTCCATCTAATTACCATCGCCCCTTGAACCTCCCAGACACCACTGGACTCAGCTGGAGAGAAGGGATTCGTAATTAAAAGTAATTAGTTACTGTTTCAAATTACTTCTCCAACACAAATTTAACAAATTTAAACTTGGGTAAAAAGAAACAAAGGCAAACCTGGCCATTAGTGCAAATCTCTGTAACTGTATATTAGGCCTTAAGTTACTGCACAATAAACAGAACACTATCCAACTCTTATGGTGCGTTCACACCATTAGAAGACAAATTTGCGTCTGTTGTGAAGTTAATTTCACGTGCAAATGAAGCGTATGAACTCAAAATGTTCAAGCATCCAACTTACACGTCTAGTTTGAACACAGCATTAAATATTCAGTACAGTAACATGTTAGCATGTGTTGATGTGAGGTGGTTCATAAGATTTGAGTTGCTTTGAAGCAGATGTGGATAACGTCTTTTTTCCTGGGCATAGTGTGCATGTTACAGAAACATTCTCGCCTTTAATTTCTGGTACTTCCAGTTCAAGAACGCCATTATCGCTGATGCTGTCTTGTGTTTAGTGGTTTTCAGAGCGTGCATTGAGACAGCTTGAGCAGGGTACCGCCCACCCAGCAAATCATCATCGGATTTGCAACAGTGTCAGGCAGCTGATGTGTAGCCAAAGCATGACACCTCGCACTTTATTCAACCAAATTGTAGTAATGCAACACTTTACATTCTCAGTAAAGACAACGGTGTTGCAACGATGGGAAAAGTAATTAATTAGATTACTCCGTTACTGAAAATTAAACTTCGTTAGTAATGCCATTATACTTAAAGCAGTTACTTCCAACACTTCTGGAGAGCGCCCGGCCCCGATCCAGAACCAGCTCACCATCTGCTGACACAGTGTTCCTGGACATAGTGCTACCTCCAGAGTTGCTGAGCCGGCTAAGGTCATGGAGGATCCACCATGGCAACCTGAACTGCCAGTTATGCCATGTACTATTGAACTGCCTCCTCCACTGCCATGGCTTCCTAGTCTGCCTCCTCTGCTTTGGCACCCTGAGTTAAAAGCTTCACCACGGCCCCCTGAGTCAAGGCCCCCTGAGTCAAGGCCCCCTGAGTTAACAGCTTCACCACGGCCCTCTGAGTCAAGACCTCCTGGGTTAACAGCTTCACCACGGCCCTCTGAGTTAACAGCTTCACCACGGCCCTCTGAGTCAAGGCCCCCTGAGTTAACAGCTTCACCACGCCCCCCTGAGTCAAGGCCCCCTGAGTTAACAGCTTCACCATGGCCCTCTGAGTCAAGGCGCCCTGAGTTAACAGCTTCACCACGCCCCCCTGAGTCAAGGCCCCCTGAGTTAACAGCTTCACCACGGCCCTCTGAGTCAAGGCGCCCTGAGTTAACAGCTTCACCATGGCCCTCTGAGTTAACAGCTTCACCACGGTCCTCTGAGTCAAGGCCCCCTGAGTTAACAGCTTCACCACGGCCCTCTGAGTCAAGGCCCCTGAGTTAACAGCTTCACCATGGCCCTCTGAGTCAAGGCCCCCTGAGTTAACAGCTTCATCACGGGCATCTGAGTCAAGGCCCCCTGAGTTAACAGCTTCACCACAGCCCCCTGAATCACCAGCTTGACAACGGCCCCTTGAGTCACCAGCTTCACCACGGCCCCTGAGTTAACTGCTTCACCACGGCCCCCTAAGTTAACAGCTTCACCACTGCCCCCTGAATTAACAGCTTCACCACGGCCCCCTGAATCACCAGCTTCACCACGGCCCCCTGAGTCACCAGCTTCACCACGGCCCCTGAGTCACCAGCTTCACCACGGCCCCCTGAATTAACAGCTTCACCACGGCTCCCTGAATCACCAGCATCACCATCGCCCCCCGAGTTAACAGCTTCACCACGGCATGTCTCCCGGAGCTCCCTGATCTGCTCTGTAGGCCCCAGTTGTCTCCTTCTAGTTCCAGGGCACCCATGCCTTCCGGGAGTGGGGAGTAATGTCACATGTATGTTACTGCTTGTCCTTATTTGGTTTGATTCCTATTCATGTTATTAGTTCATTATTGTTCATTCTGTTCACCTCTTATGTTTCATTATCCCTTTTGTCTTTTAAGTCATGTGTTCTCCTGAGTTTATTTATCTAGAATTATTCATGTATACTTTTGCTACTTGTGTTTTCCTGTTTACTTGAACATTATTAAAGACTGTATGATTCAGGGGGAGGGACGGAGGGACGGACGAACAGAGAGGAACAGGGACAGGAGTGAATACAAAAACAAAAAACGAAAAACAACATGAAGCCCCCCGGGGCGGAGCAGAAGACCACCACAGCCATATGGTCAGGATTGAAGCCCCCCAGGGCGGAGCAGAAGACCACCACGTGCTTGTGGTCGGCACCAGAGCCCTCCTGGGCGGAGCGGAAGACCACCACAACCGTGTGGTCAGGGCAGAAGCCCCCAGGGCGGAGCGGAAGACCACCACATCCTTGTGGTCGAGGCCGGAGTCCCCCAGGGCAGAGCAGAAGACCACCACAACCGTGTGGTCAGGGCGGAAACCCCCCAGGTCGGAGCAGAAGACCACCACAGCCGTGTGTTCAGGACGAGAGCCCCCCAAGGCGGAGCAGACCTCCGTGCGGCCGGACCAACGGGACGACGAAACTCTGGTAATCCCCTGGTATCTTTACTGGACTCCAGAAGATCGGTGCTGGCCTGAATCTGCTAGCGAAGATCATTGGTGACTGGCATTTGTTTATGAAGACCATCGGTGACTTGCACTTGTACATGAAGATCATTGGTGGCTTGTATTTGCTCATGAAGATCAATGGTGACTTGCCTTTGTTCGTGAAGATCACTGGTGACTTGCCTTTGTTCATGAAGACCACCAGTGACTTGACTCAGTCCTAGAAGATCACCCGTGACTTGACTCTGTCCTTGAAAATCACCAGTGACTTGACTCAGTCCTTGAAGATCACCAGTGACTTGACACAGTCCTTGAAGATTACCAGTGACTTGGCTTGACTCTGAAAGGTCAATGGTGACCAGCCTTGTCTCTGGAAAGTCCATGGTACCTAGCCCTGCCTCTGGAAGGTCATCAGTGACTAGCCCTGACTCTGGAAGGTCAGCTGTGACTAGCCCTGACTCTGGAAGGTCAGCGGTGATTAGCCCCGACTCTGGAAGATCATTGGTGACTAGCCCTGGCTCTGGAAGGTCATCGGTGACTAGCCCTGGCTCTGGACGGTCATCGGTGACTAGCCCCGGCTCTGGAGGGTCAGCGGTGACTAGCCCCGACTCTGGAGGGTCAGCGGTGACTAGCCCTGACTCTGGAGGATCAGCGGTGACTAGCCCTGACTCTGGAGGGTCCACGAACACCTGACTCGACTCTTGAGAGTTCACTGTAAACTGACTTGACTCTGGAGAGTTCACTGGAATCTGACTTGACTCTGGAGAGTTCACTGGAACCTGACTCGACTCTGGAGAGTTCACTGGAACCTGACTCGACTCTGGAGAGTTCACTGGAACCTGACTTGACTCTAGAGAGTTCACTGGAGCCTGACTCGACTCTGGAGGGTCAGCTGTGACTGCCATCCCGTGCAGCAGCGCTGGGCAAGCAGCCATCTTGTGCCATGACTCTGGACCGGTGGCCATCTTGGGCATTGGCACTGGGTTAGCGGCCATCTTGGGCTGTGGCGCTGGCTCAGCAGCCATGACTTGAACAGTTTTGGGAATCTCGAGGATCTTTGACAGCATAGCAAAATAATCAAGAAATGTGTCAGCGGCCATGAGCCATCTTGCACCGTGGCGCTGGACTGGTGACCACCTTGTGCTGTGGCGCTGTGCTGGTGTCCATATTGCCTCGTGGCGCTGGGCTGGCGGCCATCTTGTACTGTGGCATGGGGCTGGCTTCCATCTTGCCTTGTGGTGCTGGGCTGGTGGCCATCTTGTGCAGTGGCACTGGACCTGCGGCCATCATGGGCAGTGGCGCTGGCTTTCTCCATCCGCCATGGTGAGACGGCGGCTCTGGTCCCTCCCACATGAGCCCTGAGTCGAAGGGGGGCCATGGTGGGGAGCGATGCTGAGCCTCGTCTCGCCCACTTCCTCCTCGGCGACCTCTCCTGGTCCCGCGAAACACGACCAGATGGGATCCCTCAAACCGACTGCTTCTGTCACGCTCGGTGGCTGGGGAGGAAACATCCACCGACATACCGCTGGATCTCGTGTTGACGGAGTCCTTCTGTCACGTTCGGTGATACAGGAATACAGGAAGAGATCCAAGTGTGGGTATGATATTTATTCAGGGGTATTCCAAAAGGGGTAAACAGTCCAGGCAAGGTCAAAACCAGAATATCCAATAAACGTGAACAGACAAAACACAAGGCAGGATCAAGACTAAGGATTAGCATAACACATAAGACATTAGACAAGGACTCCGTGACACATACTCAGACAGACCGGGTATAAATACACAGAAGGTAATGAGGGAACTGGAGACAGGTGGGGAATAATCAATTAACCCAGACACCGTGGGAAAGGAGGACATCTAGTGGAAACCCAGGGAACACAACCCAGACACTGTGACATATTATGTCAATTTAAAACATAAATAATACTGTCTTAATTGTTTAGATTTTTAGAAGGCACACTAACTTCTTTCTCACTTACAACACTATGTGTTTGCTGCATAAAAACGAGTTGATATTTGCATTGATCTGACCAGGGCAGTGGGGTAAGATAAGCCATATTTTACTTATGTGGTCCTCAAGATAAGGAAAAGTACAATGAAAGCATGACACAAGAGAAGTACAGTGAAATAATTTCAGGATGTTTCTTATCATTTTAAATGATCAAAATGTATCTATGACGAAAGCTTCTGAAAAATATGGCTTCTTAAAAAAAGTGTTCCCATGGCTCAATTTGCCCAAGTTTAGGAGTAAGCTGATCCGAGTCAGTGGGTAAGATGCGCCATCTGCGTGTCAACTGACCAACTGAATCTGATTCACACTCATGTGTAATTGATCATTTACCTCTTTTAAAAACTCATTTAACAATCAAATGTGACCCTGTACCACAAAACCAGTCTTAAGTTATATTTTTAGCAATAGCCAAAAAAAAACCTAATTATTTATTTTTCTTTTATGCCAAAAATCATTAGGATATTGAGTAAAGATCATGTTCCATGAATATATTTAGTAAATTTCCTACTGTAAATATATAAAAAATGCTATTTTCTCCGAATTTAGAAAAAAAATTTTGCACCCTCAAATTCCATATTTGGAAGTTAACCCGTTAACTGTCACCCCATCCCATATACAGGACGCCTACATTTACTTCACTATATTACAATTACATCTAAATCTAATCTTAACAAACTATATATCGTTGGAAAGCTCTAAGACTCCCAAATATATATTTTACAAATGTTTTTTGTTAAAAATTATGTAGGAAAAGTAATAGATTAATTTATGACAAGAGTGCTCCCTCAAAAATCTACATCATAACAGGAGTTTTGACCTTTGTTTCAAAAAATGTGTAAAATCACATTTTAGAAATCATCTGAAATTTTGTATCGACTGAAAACTTAAAATCTCAAAATTCATACTTTAAAAACCATTTTAAAATCAGACATTGCATTAACACAACATCCAACCAAAAGAAGAACACTCTCTAGGAGGTCTATACTCAATAGAAGACTTCACGAGAGCAAAAACAGAGCACTCACCACAAGGTGCAAACCATAGCCTCAAGAATGGAAAGGTCAGATTAGACTTTGCCAAAAAACATCTAAAAAGGAAGACCACTTCTGGAGTAGAATTCTTTGGATGAATTTAAGATCAGTCTGTACCTGAATGACGAGAAGAGAAGGCTTGAGAACAGCTCATGATCCAAATCATACAACATCTTCTGTGAAACATGGTGAAGGTAGCGTGATGGCATGGGCATGCATGGCTTCCTGTTCCAGTGGCACTTTCTGGTGTTTACTGATGACGCTACAGAAGACAGAAGCAGCTGGAGGAATTTTTAAGTGTATAGGGATATAGTGTCTGCCCAGATTCAGCTAAATGCAGCAAAGTTGATTGGATAGCACTTAGTAGTACAAATGGACTATGAACCAAAACATACAGCAAAATCAACCCAGGAGTTTTTGAAGGTAAAAAGTGGAATATTCTGCAATGGCCAAGTCAATCTTCTGATCTCAAACTGGTTGAGCATGCATTTTACTCGCTGAAGACAAAACTGAAGGCAGAAAAACCCACAAGCAAACAACAACTGAAGTCAGCTACAGTAAAGGCCTAGGAGAGCATCGCAAGGAGGCAATCCAGTCTTGGTGATGTCCATGAGTTCCAGACTTAAGACACTCATTACCTGCAAACGATTCTCAACAAAATATAAAAAATTAACTATAATAAGTTTTTTGGGAGGAAAGGAAGAGGACAAAGGGGTCGGCTGGACTGCTGACGTATTTATTAAGTTAAAAATAACTTAAACTTCACAAACACCAAATGGTGACTTTTACTCTGACATCAACAGAGACATGTTCACACAACACTTCCGGTTTACTCGTTCCGGTTTCCGTTTCCGGTTCAGGTCAGCAGTCCGTCTCTCTCTCGACTGCTTCTGTCTCTCCTGGCATTTTATAATCTCTCCGCGCCAATTACTGAAACAAGAAACAGGTGTTGATAGTTTTTGCCCAAACCACTCACTTACCGCTCGTCTCCTGATTCTCTCTCCCGCTGCAGACTTTGCTAAACCATGCCCCCCCTGCCACATACCCCCACCGCCCGTCTCAGGCCGGGGAGCCATCAGGCCTGCAGCCCCCCCTCCCCATTTCTGGAGAGGGAGTCGGCAGCCGCCATCTGAACACCTGGCCTGTGGATCACCTTGAACTTAAAAGGCTGAAGAGCTAGATAACAACGAGTGATCCACGCGTTGGTATCCTTCATGCGGTGGAGCCACTGCAGCGGAGCGTGGTCCGAACAGAGGGTGAACTCCCTTCCCAGGAGATAATAGCGGAGGGTGAGGACGGCCCATCTGATGGCAAGGCTCTCTTTCTCTATGGTGCTGTACTTAGCCTCTCTCTTCGAGAGCTTCCGGCTAATGTACAGCACAGGCCGTTCCTCCCCCTCTATCTCCTGGGACAGGACTGCCCCCAGCCCCCTGTCCGACGTGTCTGTCTGCAACAGAAAAGGGAGAGAAAAATCAGGAGAGTGTAACAACGGCCCGCCACACAGAGCAGCCTTGCCCTGGGTAAAGGCCTGCTGACATGGCTCCATCCACTGGACCGTATCTGGCACCTCCTTTTTAGTAAGGTCAGTCAAAGGGCTGGTGAGGTCCAAATAATTAGGAATAAACCGTCTATAATATCCCGCCAGCCCCAATAACTGCCTTACCTCTTTTTTGGTCTTGGGACGTGGGCAGGTCGCAATAGTGGCTGTTTTATCAATTTGGGGACGCACCTGTCCATGCCCCAAAAGGAAGTCCAGATACCTTACTTCCAATCGCACACTTCTTTGGGTTGGCCGTGAGCCCCGCTCCCCTCAGCGACCTCAGGACAGCCCTCAGATGCTGCATATGCCGCTGCCAATCATTACTAAATATAATGATATCATCCAGGTAGGCAGCCGCATAGCAGCATGGGGCCGCAGAATCTTATCCATGAGGCGCTGAAAGGTAGCTGGTGCCCCAAACAAGCCAAATGGAAGGGTAACAAACTGGTGTAATCCAAACGGCGTTGTGAAAGCTGTCTTTTCTCTGGATAATGGGGATAAAGGGGCTCTTTCAATAGCCCTTTGTTAAGTCCAATGTCGAATAAAAACGATGTCGTGCCTAGCCGATCAAGCAACTCGTCAACCCGCGGCATTGGATACGCGTCGAATTTCGACACAGCATTCACCTTGCGGTAATCCACATAGAACCGGACTGAGCCGTCCGTTTTCGGAACTAAAACTATCGGGCTCGCCCAGTTACTATTGGATTCTTCTAATACCCCCATGTCAAGCATAGTGCCTAATTCAGCCTGAACTACTTTTTTCTTGTGCTCAGGTAAGCGATTCGGCCGGCTGCGAACTACCACGCCTGGCTCGGTCTCTATATGGTGCTGAATCAGGTTAGTATGGCCCAGTAGGGGCGAGAAGACATCGGCAAACTCTGCCTGTAATTTCGTTAAATCAGTGAGTTGGGACGGCGAGAGGTGATCTCCACCTGGAGCCAGGGCGAGGGATTGTGGTTTGATATTCGCTTCTGGTCCAAAATCATCCTCCCCCCAATCACCATTGCCAACATCACTGATTCCGCCTCATTCCATTTTTTAGGAGGTTGAGGTGATAGATTTGACGGGACCCGTTCCTATGGGACCGTATTACCTCATAATCGAGATCTCCGATTTGTCGTGCGACCTCAAACGGTCCCTGCCACTAAGCCATTAACTTAGAGCTCGACGTTGGGAGTAATACAAGTACTTTCTCTCCCGGTGCAAATTTGCATAATCTAGTTCCCCTCTTATACAGCTGGCTCTGGCGGTCCTGGGCTTGTAACAAATTCTCCATTGATAGCTGCCCCAACATGTGGAGTTTTGTTCTCAAGCCCAGCAGATACTGAATTTCGTTTTTGCCCTGAGATGGTCCCTTCTCCCAAGTTTCTCTCAGTACATCGAGCACCCCCCGGGGCTGGCGTCCATAGAGAAGCTCAAAGGGAGAAAGTGTTACATAATCAACTATGACTAATGCAAAGCAATGTCCTCGTGCCGATCACTGTAATGGCCCGATGAGGTCCGTACCAATTCTCTCGAAGGGAACCTGCATTAAGGGAAGAGGGCGCAAAGGCACTTTTGGGGCGCCCGGTGGATTCACCAACCGACATTTGGACAAGTCTCATCCTGAGACTGCTCCAGAGGAAAGTCATCACGCTCTGAAAGAATCCCGATTTTGTTTGGTTCCCCTGAAGCAGAACCCAGCGGTCCTGGCTCAGTTTCTCCCACCTGTACCCGCGCGGTATCCTTCTGTGCCTTAATTCCCCAAGAGGCATCCGCACATAACGACCCCAATAAAACCGTAAACGCGGGCCAATTTGTTCCCAAAATTATCGGATGTTGGAGGTGGGGACTAACCGCCACCTCTACACTATGCTTTTGTCCCCGGAATTGAATAATAATTGGGACAACCGATACTCCACCACATCCCCGTGTACGCACCACACCTTAACCAAGCGGCTTGTATCCAATACTCCCGGTTGAATCAGGCTTTGATGGATTGAGGTTTGGTTACATCCTGAATCCACCAAGGCCGGATATGTACTTCCCTTGATACTCACAGGTATTTGGTACTCCCCAGCCTGACCGGGGGTGACCTGTGGGATGACCGGGACCCGGATCATTGTCCCCACCTCCATCACTGGACACCTGTCCTCGAAATGCTCCGGGTCCCCGCAACACCAACAGGCCAGCCCAGACCTACCCGCCGCCCCAGTGGCAGGGAGTGGATTGGAGAATTGGCACGGAGAGAGCAGAGAAACGGAAGCACTGTCCCCTCCGGCAGCCACAAGCCCGGGGCCGGACACGAGGAGGGCCGGGTGGACGGGACCTAGGGAGAGGGACAGGGGGAGAGAGAGAAGGAGAGAGAGAGTTAGAGGGCAGGGGTTCACCGACCCCTGGGCACGCCACCATGTGGTCCACTGGTGGAAAATCACCAGTGACTTGACTCAGTCCTTGAAGATCACCAGTGACTTGACACAGTCCTTGAAGATTACCAGTGACTTGGCTTGACTCTGAAAGGTCAATGGTGACCAGCCTTGTCTCTGGAAAGTCCATGGTACCTAGCCCTGCCTCTGGAAGGTCATCAGTGACTAGCCCTGACTCTGGAAGGTCAGCTGTGACTAGCCCTGACTCTGGAAGGTCAGCGGTGATTAGCCCCGACTCTGGAAGATCATTGGTGACTAGCCCTGGCTCTGGAAGGTCATCGGTGACTAGCCCTGGCTCTGGACGGTCATCGGTGACTAGCCCCGGCTCTGGAGGGTCAGCGGTGACTAGCCCCGACTCTGGAGGGTCAGCGGTGACTAGCCCTGACTCTGGAGGATCAGCGGTGACTAGCCCTGACTCTGGAGGGTCCACGAACACCTGACTCGACTCTTGAGAGTTCACTGTAACCTGACTTGACTCTGGAGAGTTCACTGGAATCTGACTTGACTCTGGAGAGTTCACTGGAACCTGACTCGACTCTGGAGAGTTCACTGGAACCTGACTCGACTCTGGAGAGTTCACTGGAACCTGACTTGACTCTAGAGAGTTCACTGGAGCCTGACTCGACTCTGGAGGGTCAGCTGTGACTGCCATCCCGTGCAGCAGCGCTGGGCAAGCAGCCATCTTGTGCCATGACTCTGGACCGGTGGCCATCTTGGGCATTGGCACTGGGTTAGCGGCCATCTTGGGCTGTGGCGCTGGCTCAGCAGCCATGACTTGAACAGTTTTGGGAATCTCGAGGATCTTTGACAGCATAGCAAAATAATCAAGAAATGTGTCAGCGGCCATGAGCCATCTTGCACCGTGGCGCTGGACTGGTGACCACCTTGTGCTGTGGCGCTGTGCTGGTGTCCATATTGCCTCGTGGCGCTGGGCTGGCGGCCATCTTGTACTGTGGCATGGGGCTGGCTTCCATCTTGCCTTGTGGTGCTGGGCTGGTGGCCATCTTGTGCAGTGGCACTGGACCTGCGGCCATCATGGGCAGTGGCGCTGGCTTTCTCCATCCGCCATGGTGAGACGGCGGCTCTGGTCCCTCCCACATGAGCCCTGAGTCGAAGGGGGGCCATGGTGGGGAGCGATGCTGAGCCTCGTCTCGCCCACTTCCTCCTCGGCGACCTCTCCTGGTCCCGCGAAACACGACCAGATGGGATCCCTCAAACCGACTGCTTCTGTCACGCTCGGTGGCTGGGGAGGAAACATCCACCGACATACCGCTGGATCTCGTGTTGACGGAGTCCTTCTGTCACGTTCGGTGATACAGGAATACAGGAAGAGATCCAAGTGTGGGTATGATATTTATTCAGGGGTATTCCAAAAGGGGTAAACAGTCCAGGCAAGGTCAAAACCAGAATATCCAATAAACGTGAACAGACAAAACACAAGGCAGGATCAAGACTAAGGATTAGCATAACACATAAGACATTAGACAAGGACTCCGTGACACATACTCAGACAGACCGGGTATAAATACACAGAAGGTAATGAGGGAACTGGAGACAGGTGGGGAATAATCAATTAACCCAGACACCGTGGGAAAGGAGGACATCTAGTGGAAACCCAGGGAACACAACCCAGACACTGTGACATATTATGTCAATTTAAAACATAAATAATACTGTCTTAATTGTTTAGATTTTTAGAAGGCACACTAACTTCTTTCTCACTTACAACACTATGTGTTTGCTGCATAAAAACGAGTTGATATTTGCATTGATCTGACCAGGGCAGTGGGGTAAGATAAGCCATATTTTACTTATGTGGTCCTCAAGATAAGGAAAAGTACAATGAAAGCATGACACAAGAGAAGTACAGTGAAATAATTTCAGGATGTTTCTTATCATTTTAAATGATCAAAATGTATCTATGACGAAAGCTTCTGAAAAATATGGCTTCTTAAAAAAAGTGTTCCCATGGCTCAATTTGCCCAAGTTTAGGAGTAAGCTGATCCGAGTCAGTGGGTAAGATGCGCCATCTGCGTGTCAACTGACCAACTGAATCTGATTCACACTCATGTGTAATTGATCATTTACCTCTTTTAAAAACTCATTTAACAATCAAATGTGACCCTGTACCACAAAACCAGTCTTAAGTTATATTTTTAGCAATAGCCAAAAAAAAACCTAATTATTTATTTTTCTTTTATGCCAAAAATCATTAGGATATTGAGTAAAGATCATGTTCCATGAATATATTTAGTAAATTTCCTACTGTAAATATATAAAAAATGCTATTTTCTCCGAATTTAGAAAAAAAATTTTGCACCCTCAAATTCCATATTTGGAAGTTAACCCGTTAACTGTCACCCCATCCCATATACAGGACGCCTACATTTACTTCACTATATTACAATTACATCTAAATCTAATCTTAACAAACTATATATCGTTGGAAAGCTCTAAGACTCCCAAATATATATTTTACAAATGTTTTTTGTTAAAAATTATGTAGGAAAAGTAATAGATTAATTTATGACAAGAGTGCTCCCTCAAAAATCTACATCATAACAGGAGTTTTGACCTTTGTTTCAAAAAATGTGTAAAATCACATTTTAGAAATCATCTGAAATTTTGTATCGACTGAAAACTTAAAATCTCAAAATTCATACTTTAAAAACCATTTTAAAATCAGACATTGCATTAACACAACATCCAACCAAAAGAAGAACACTCTCTAGGAGGTCTATACTCAATAGAAGACTTCACGAGAGCAAAAACAGAGCACTCACCACAAGGTGCAAACCATAGCCTCAAGAATGGAAAGGTCAGATTAGACTTTGCCAAAAAACATCTAAAAAGGAAGACCACTTCTGGAGTAGAATTCTTTGGATGAATTTAAGATCAGTCTGTACCTGAATGACGAGAAGAGAAGGCTTGAGAACAGCTCATGATCCAAATCATACAACATCTTCTGTGAAACATGGTGAAGGTAGCGTGATGGCATGGGCATGCATGGCTTCCTGTTCCAGTGGCACTTTCTGGTGTTTACTGATGACGCTACAGAAGACAGAAGCAGCTGGAGGAATTTTTAAGTGTATAGGGATATAGTGTCTGCCCAGATTCAGCTAAATGCAGCAAAGTTGATTGGATAGCACTTAGTAGTACAAATGGACTATGAACCAAAACATACAGCAAAATCAACCCAGGAGTTTTTGAAGGTAAAAAGTGGAATATTCTGCAATGGCCAAGTCAATCTTCTGATCTCAAACTGGTTGAGCATGCATTTTACTCGCTGAAGACAAAACTGAAGGCAGAAAAACCCACAAGCAAACAACAACTGAAGTCAGCTACAGTAAAGGCCTAGGAGAGCATCGCAAGGAGGCAATCCAGTCTTGGTGATGTCCATGAGTTCCAGACTTAAGACACTCATTACCTGCAAACGATTCTCAACAAAATATAAAAAATTAACTATAATAAGTTTTTTGGGAGGAAAGGAAGAGGACAAAGGGGTCGGCTGGACTGCTGACGTATTTATTAAGTTAAAAATAACTTAAACTTCACAAACACCAAATGGTGACTTTTACTCTGACATCAACAGAGACATGTTCACACAACACTTCCGGTTTACTCGTTCCAGTTTCCGTTTCCGGTTCAGGTCAGCAGTCCGTCTCTCTCTCGACTGCTTCTGTCTCTCCTGGCATTTTATAATCTCTCCGCGCCAATTACTGAAACAAGAAACAGGTGTTGATAGTTTTTGCCCAAACCACTCACTTACCGCTCGTCTCCTGATTCTCTCTCCCGCTGCAGACTTTGCTAAACCATGCCCCCCCTGCCACATACCCCCACCGCCCGTCTCAGGCCGGGGAGCCATCAGGCCTGCAGCCCCCCCTCCCCATTTCTGGAGAGGGAGTCGGCAGCCGCCATCTGAACACCTGGCCTGTGGATCACCTTGAACTTAAAAGGCTGAAGAGCTAGATAACAACGAGTGATCCACGCGTTGGTATCCTTCATGCGGTGGAGCCACTGCAGCGGAGCGTGGTCCGAACAGAGGGTGAACTCCCTTCCCAGGAGATAATAGCGGAGGGTGAGGACGGCCCATCTGATGGCAAGGCTCTCTTTCTCTATGGTGCTGTACTTAGCCTCTCTCTTCGAGAGCTTCCGGCTAATGTACAGCACAGGCCGTTCCTCCCCCTCTATCTCCTGGGACAGGACTGCCCCCAGCCCCCTGTCCGACGTGTCTGTCTGCAACAGAAAAGGGAGAGAAAAATCAGGAGAGTGTAACAACGGCCCGCCACACAGAGCAGCCTTGCCCTGGGTAAAGGCCTGCTGACATGGCTCCATCCACTGGACCGTATCTGGCACCTCCTTTTTAGTAAGGTCAGTCAAAGGGCTGGTGAGGTCCAAATAATTAGGAATAAACCGTCTATAATATCCCGCCAGCCCCAATAACTGCCTTACCTCTTTTTTGGTCTTGGGACGTGGGCAGGTCGCAATAGTGGCTGTTTTATCAATTTGGGGACGCACCTGTCCATGCCCCAAAAGGAAGTCCAGATACCTTACTTCCAATCGCACACTTCTTTGGGTTGGCCGTGAGCCCCGCTCCCCTCAGCGACCTCAGGACAGCCCTCAGATGCTGCATATGCCGCTGCCAATCATTACTAAATATAATGATATCATCCAGGTAGGCAGCCGCATAGCAGCATGGGGCCGCAGAATCTTATCCATGAGGCGCTGAAAGGTAGCTGGTGCCCCAAACAAGCCAAATGGAAGGGTAACAAACTGGTGTAATCCAAACGGCGTTGTGAAAGCTGTCTTTTCTCTGGATAATGGGGATAAAGGGGCTCTTTCAATAGCCCTTTGTTAAGTCCAATGTCGAATAAAAACGATGTCGTGCCTAGCCGATCAAGCAACTCGTCAACCCGCGGCATTGGATACGCGTCGAATTTCGACACAGCATTCACCTTGCGGTAATCCACATAGAACCGGACTGAGCCGTCCGTTTTCGGAACTAAAACTATCGGGCTCGCCCAGTTACTATTGGATTCTTCTAATACCCCCATGTCAAGCATAGTGCCTAATTCAGCCTGAACTACTTTTTTCTTGTGCTCAGGTAAGCGATTCGGCCGGCTGCGAACTACCACGCCTGGCTCGGTCTCTATATGGTGCTGAATCAGGTTAGTATGGCCCAGTAGGGGCGAGAAGACATCGGCAAACTCTGCCTGTAATTTCGTTAAATCAGTGAGTTGGGACGGCGAGAGGTGATCTCCACCTGGAGCCAGGGCGAGGGATTGTGGTTTGATATTCGCTTCTGGTCCAAAATCATCCTCCCCCCAATCACCATTGCCAACATCACTGATTCCGCCTCATTCCATTTTTTAGGAGGTTGAGGTGATAGATTTGACGGGACCCGTTCCTATGGGACCGTATTACCTCATAATCGAGATCTCCGATTTGTCGTGCGACCTCAAACGGTCCCTGCCACTAAGCCATTAACTTAGAGCTCGACGTTGGGAGTAATACAAGTACTTTCTCTCCCGGTGCAAATTTGCATAATCTAGTTCCCCTCTTATACAGCTGGCTCTGGCGGTCCTGGGCTTGTAACAAATTCTCCATTGATAGCTGCCCCAACATGTGGAGTTTTGTTCTCAAGCCCAGCAGATACTGAATTTCGTTTTTGCCCTGAGATGGTCCCTTCTCCCAAGTTTCTCTCAGTACATCGAGCACCCCCCGGGGCTGGCGTCCATAGAGAAGCTCAAAGGGAGAAAGTGTTACATAATCAACTATGACTAATGCAAAGCAATGTCCTCGTGCCGATCACTGTAATGGCCCGATGAGGTCCGTACCAATTCTCTCGAAGGGAACCTGCATTAAGGGAAGAGGGCGCAAAGGCACTTTTGGGGCGCCCGGTGGATTCACCAACCGACATTTGGACAAGTCTCATCCTGAGACTGCTCCAGAGGAAAGTCATCACGCTCTGAAAGAATCCCGATTTTGTTTGGTTCCCCTGAAGCAGAACCCAGCGGTCCTGGCTCAGTTTCTCCCACCTGTACCCGCGCGGTATCCTTCTGTGCCTTAATTCCCCAAGAGGCATCCGCACATAACGACCCCAATAAAACCGTAAACGCGGGCCAATTTGTTCCCAAAATTATCGGATGTTGGAGGTGGGGACTAACCGCCACCTCTACACTATGCTTTTGTCCCCGGAATTGAATAATAATTGGGACAACCGATACTCCACCACATCCCCGTGTACGCACCACACCTTAACCAAGCGGCTTGTATCCAATACTCCCGGTTGAATCAGGCTTTGATGGATTGAGGTTTGGTTACATCCTGAATCCACCAAGGCCGGATATGTACTTCCCTTGATACTCACAGGTATTTGGTACTCCCCAGCCTGACCGGGGGTGACCTGTGGGATGACCGGGACCCGGATCATTGTCCCCACCTCCATCACTGGACACCTGTCCTCGAAATGCTCCGGGTCCCCGCAACACCAACAGGCCAGCCCAGACCTACCCGCCGCCCCAGTGGCAGGGAGTGGATTGGAGAATTGGCACGGAGAGAGCAGAGAAACGGAAGCACTGTCCCCTCCGGCAGCCACAAGCCCGGGGCCGGACACGAGGAGGGCCGGGTGGACGGGACCTAGGGAGAGGGACAGGGGGAGAGAGAGAAGGAGAGAGAGAGTTAGAGGGCAGGGGTTCACCGACCCCTGGGCACGCCACCATGTGGTCCTCCGCCAGCGATGTGGGGTGGTGGCACTGGACCCTCTCGGCCGTCTTCTTGGGTAGCCGAGCAATGAACTGCTCCAGCACCACCAGGTCAATGACATGCTCCACGTCACTTCCCTCGGCCAGTAGCCACTTGCGGCAGGAGTCCCGGAGCTGTTGGCCCATTGCGAAGGCGCTGGCGATGTTGCTTGGGCGACCGGCCAACCCGCTGGATGATGGCCCTCTTCAGGTCGTCGAAGACCAGGAGGTTCGCCACCGGAAGTTGTTGTGCGGCCACCTGGGCTTCGCCAGAGAGCAGGGGGATGAGGCGCACCAGACACTGCTCGCGGGGCCATCCGCACGCCTCCGCCGACTTCTGGAACAGCTCCATGAACGCCTCCAGATCGTCCTGGGGCCACATCTTGTGTAACGGCAGCTGCATGGGCGTGGCGGGCGGCCCGGCGGCCTCGGCGCGAACCTCCCAATCAATCCAGCTCCGGAACCCCTGTGGTCCCCCTGCTGGGCCTGGATGATGGCTTGGAAGCGCCTTTCCTGGTCGGTCCTCAAGTCCAGCAGGGCCTGGTGTTGTTTGCGGTGCAGGATCGCGAGGGAGGCGATGATGTCCGCAAGCGGCGTGGAGGACGGGCTTTGCATGGCGGCGGCGGCGGTCCTTCTTCTTTCCTGGGATTCGGCACCATTGTAGTAAGTTCGTGGGAGGAAAGGAAGAGGACAAAGGGGTCGGCTGGACTGCTAATGTATTTATTAACTTAAAAATAACTTAAACTTCACAAACACCAAATGGTGACTTTTACTCTGACATCAACAGAGACACGTTCGCAAAACACTTTCGGTTTACTCATTCTGGTTTCCGTTCCGGTTCAGGTCAGCAGTCCGTCTCTCTCTCGACTGCTTCTGTCTGTCCTGGCATTTTATACTGTCTCTGCACCAATTACTGAAACAAGAAACAGGTGTTGATAGTTTTTGCCCAAACCACTCACTTACCGCTCGTCTCCTGATTCTCTCTCCCGCTGCAGACTTCACTCCCTTCCCCCCAAATGCAGTAAATTCATGGCACTTTTTTCCTTATCAAAATGCAATAAATCCATTAAATCAATATGAAAGTTATTTTCATATTGAAACTGATGAAAATACACAACATAGTAAGTTTATCCACATATGGCAACCTATGAACTTGGTAAATACTAATTATATTATATATTATATTATATATTATATCAATACTTATATACAGGCACTGGACTAAAAATAAATTCATCAGTCATAGCTTCCGAAATGAATTCAACGGGTCATCTTGTTGATACTATGAATTAATTACAACAATAAAATAACATTTCATCATGAACAAGAACATGAACATCACATTAGAAAAAAAAAATATACGTTTATGCTTCAGAGTCTCATGGTGGTTTAAGATCAACTAATAATATTAGACCTTTTTGATGTAACAGCCATTAAATCTGTCATGCCAAAATTTTTAATTGACCAGCCAAAACGTTTTTAAAGTACATGGGTGCCTTCCACTCCCATGTGTTTCTCCTTTTCAGGCAGAAATTATGGGTGGTTCCAAAATACATGGTCAAATGACAGTAAAAGTGTACAGCTGTCAAAACACAGGGAGTGGGTCAACTTAACCACTGTCTGAACTTACCCTACTCTCTCTTAATGAATGCTGTTGATCCTCAGATTGGTATACCACATTAATTTCATGCACAAAGGAAAACAATGTTCTTTCAAGGTTAGTGCATGCAGGTTAATTTTCATTTCTTTGCTTGCAAATGTGTGGTAAAAATGCAAAAGTGTGCTATTTGACTGAGTATTCAAGTTAGACAGGCATCAAACAACATGTAGAAAAGGGAGATTTCAATATGAAAACAAATATCTCCTATACAGCATGAAAGAGAAATACAAAATAATCACAGATAATCATGGGCTATATCAGGATATACTCATTTACTATTAATCATTCCCTTTAGGTATTCCCTCAAAAGAAACTCTCTGGTCAAAGCCAATTCCATTTTGACTGCAGTGACTTTATGTCAGGTACAGAAACACTGGATCCAGTTGTGAATGAAAAAGGTTTTTATTTAATACTCAAGAGAACAAGACAAGGCCAGATGGAAGGTACAAGGTCTCTGGTCTGCAGGTGTTCCTTGGCAGCGCAGGGACTGCAGTGGGCTGAATCCTTGAAGACAGGAACCGATACAAGAAATACAATGGCGAAAAACAAACTCAGGCAACAGTCCAAGGCACTAGCACCTAACCTGATTGCTCGTCAGCACAGCTGACGCTGATAGACAATCAGACCAGAACAGTAAACACCGAATGAACATAACCGTGACATAACCGTGACACTTTAAACAATCCACAACGTCTGTAACCGTAATATCATACACAACATAATTTTCAGTGAATTCATGTTAATTTAGTTATTAATTGTATTGCTAACTTAACCAATACAGAGATTTATATATATATATATAGACTGTGAGTTATGAGTCACGGTTTATTTAAGGTTAACCTAACCCCATGAAAGGTATTGTTTTACATTGTAAACAGCAATAAAATTAATGTAAAACATCATTACTTTGAAAATGACTCAGAAAAACAAATAACTGTTATTTGCATTTTTCCATTAATTTGAGCATTCAGAAGATTTCCATATCCAAGCCCCCCCCACCCCCCACCTAAATCAGTATATTATGTATTATATTACATACAGTTCTGACATATGGAACTACAAACTAAGCATTGTAATGAAAAGAGAGAGGTGAAAGTGACTTGCTATTCTTGCAAGTTTGAGTATTTCAGAAACTACTGGGATTCTCTGGCCAAAAAAACCTTGTTGATAACGAGCCAGAGAAGAATGACCAGGCTAGCTCAAGCTAAATATTTAAAATAAGCACTTGTTACAACCAGGGATGCAGAAAATAATCTTTTAATGTGCAACACGTCAAACTTTGAAGCAGATGGGCTACAGGATGTGGATTAACAGGAGTTTTGCATCACTGATGTGCAGCCCACAAATTTGCATCATCTGTCATGTAAATATGGATTGGTTTCCAGCACTTTGTTGAATCAATGGCACAAAAATTTAAGCCAGTTTTGAAGGCAAAGGGGGGTCCAACAAGTTGAATTTTGAGCTTTCATGTTCTTTAAATAAACATAACTTCTAGACACTGTCATATCTGCATGAGATTGATGATGTCCTAGGATTTGCATGTTCCATGTCAGAGCCCCAGTGAAGGTTATAAACAGTTCAGTGCTCAACCATCCCTAAACCAAAACAGCTCACTACAGCAGAGATCAAGATGACTCCCTTTGGACTTCTCCTGTTTGTCCTTGGACTGACTACAGGAGAAAATTATAAAATGCACATATATGTGCCCACTCCAATGACTTGGAGTCAAGCGTGTTCATATTGCAGACAATACTATACAGAGCTCTCCACCATCACCAGTCTGGAGGAACATCAGTCGTTGGTAGCAGCCGCAGGAGGAACATTCTCTGAAGCTTGGATTGGTTTATACAGAACAGTTGGAAATCCAGATATCTGGTTATGGTCTGATGGACAACCATATAGCTTCACTAAGTTACGCGTTGAAAAGGACAAGAATCTCGACTGTGTATACGCTACAGAGCTTAAATGGTATAATGGTTTTTGTCCAGATAAACGCCCTTTCTTCTGCTATTACATCTATAATTTGAAGCTTGTGACGTTGAGTATGACTTGGGAAGATGCCCTTATGTACTGTTGGGATAAGTTCTTTGACTTGGTCAGCGCAACAGAACAGTATCAGTTGGAAATTTTGCAAGATGCGAGCAATGCTTCCACTACAGAAGCTGTGTGGACAGGACTGCGTTTCCTGGCAGGAGAATGGCACTGGGTGAGCAAGTCTTTCAGCGATATTCCATATCAGGGCTCACTGCCATCATGCCCAGAAGAGCCGTACCGCTGTGGAGCTTACAACAAAAGAACAGCGCAATGGGAAATGAGAGACTGTCAGGAAAGGCTCAACTTCATCTGTTACTAGAAGTGAAAGAGTGTAACATCTTTTTTTTTTTTTTTCAATTAAATCAAACAGTAATAAAACATTCAGTGGGTTATTTTATTAAATGTATAAAATGCTTATTAAGATTGGATTTGCTTGCCTTAATTTCCATTAATAGTAATAATCAAGCTTTATTAAATGTCACTCATAATATAATACTGGGTGAGATGCATAACAACACCACAAAACTATTGATTTGGCTGCAATATTTTTGTCAACTAGACCATTTTTGAAGAATATATCAGTTGATTAATAATTTGGACTTTATCAAACTTTTTTGTAACACATTGCTTGAAAAGTGTGTTTATGCTTTGTTTTATGTTACCTACATGCAACATGGTTGGGTTTTATTCAATTTTGAAGTGGTTTAAGTGTACAAATATTTATAAAATGTACAGCATTTACAATGTAGGTTATGTTAATTGAAAAGTATATTATCATCAGTTCACATTCATGCACAATACATTAATGTTAAGGTATTGAACTTGAAATGTTAATGGTGTATTATTTGCAGAAATATGTAAAAACATTAACCTTCATTAATAAATAAAGTGCATTTATTGTTTATTATTAACTACTGCATTAATACCATAAATCCTACTATACATTTTATAAATCTATTCTTCTAAATTTCTCAAAAGTACAGGCCTCTAAACTGTCAACAGCAGTTGGGGGTTCGATTCCAATCGTGTTATTGAGGGTTTTTTTAGGTCTCTCTTGAAGTCTTTTTGCTGTGAAGTCTTTACTGATTTTTATAAAGTAAATGTCAAAATAACTTTTATATAGTTATTACAATTTCAAGATGAACATAAATAGACTGAAGCAACTTAGGTTCCCTCGATTTAGAAAAATCATGTTAAAAAGTTAGTATGAAATATGTTACATGAGGGGATGTTTATTTGTTTATCTTTCAATCGTCATTGTGTTGCATTGCATTATATGTTTCGTTCCCTATTCTACGATAAAAAAACACAGAGCATTAATCATAAACTAAGAAATGAAATGTCATTTTACTAAGACATTAGAATTGGGATATATATAGTGACAACTGATATTTACATTCATTTTATATATACTGTTATAAAGATCTCACTGATTACATTACTGGCTATGACAATTTAATCTTTTTTTTCGGCCATATAAATTCCAAAATCTGCACCAAATTGCATATTTTTGGGCAGCATATTTATGACAATTACAGTTTTAACAAGTCTTTCATAAATATGAAATAGATTATAATCCAAAGGAATCGGCATTAATTTACCCTATTTAAACTTTTCATTTGTAGCAGTGTGTTTCAGTACAAAGGATAGCCTTATGCCTAAGGAAATGGTTACTGTTCTCTTGTTATTAAAATATAATAAAAAAATTTGTTTAAACTTGAAACTAGAGTTCTGTTTAATGATTGTGAATCTATTCTATGAGTTCAGATGTAAAAAATGTATTGCCTTTATCTTCAATTTGTTTCAGAGATGAACAGAGAGTAATATTAACCAAAAATTTACTTGGCTTATGTTTTGTTTACAAAAATTACAAATAGGAGAGATGTAGGTGCTTCAGAAAATTGTACTGTATGTGCATGTAAACATATATACACTGATCAGCCAAATTAGAACTATTGACAGGTGAAGTGAAAAATATTGATGACATCATTCATTACAATGGCACATGTCTAAAGGTAGGATATATTAGACAGCAAGTGAACAGTCAGCTCTCAGATTTCATGATGTTGAATTTCAAGTGTTTATGCAAAATTATACAGTGAGCCAAAGATCCAAATGGTCGCATAGTTATGACTAGACATCTAGGTAAGAGCATCTCCAAAATGGCAAGTCGTATGGGGTGTTCCCAGTGTGCAGTGGTTAATACCAACTAATAGTGGTGCAAGGAAGGACAACCAGCTCTAGCCGTGGTGAGGCCATGGGCAGCAGCTCTGAGGGGTGTTCATGACAAGTAGCATCAATAAAACAGTAGCAAACAAACAAACAATGTACACATCCATAGGCAGAAACCCAAATAGTTCTGCCTCAAGCCCAGAGATCAAATCTTTAGAACAAAAGTTTCCACAAAGCCTTTTTTGTTGTTGTTGTTCTTAGGTAGCTTTAACCAGTCATAGAGGTAGTCTGTCAAAAGGAATCCTCCGCTGAAGATTGGGAGATGTAGCTGCATTCTGTAACAGGGGGACTGTTTCTGATGTACAGAGCTCCATTATATGATTATGTGATGATGTGATTTTCTCACTCTGCTCCACTTTCTCACCCTGAGCTTTCCCACACTTACAGGTACCAGCTCTTGGACAAGAGAAGTGGAACCAGGCCAGCCTCCTCCAAAACCTCCAAGTCTTCCTCACCCTCTTCTCCTCTCTCACCTTCCTCTCTCCTCCATCTTCCTCAGTACCAACACGCCTCTCATCACACTGATGAGGATTTGACATATTGGCGGTGGATTGTAATGGTGCACTTGGATGGGGCTATCTGGCGCTTTCTTCACACAAGAAATTCGCTGACCCATGATCACACAAACACACTGTCTCTACAAACTATACACAAAAGTGATATTTCACACCTGTACATACTGTCACATTCCACAACAGTCAATGAACTCTTTGAATTTTAAATGTGACATGATAAGGGAATCACAGAGAGCTGTCTGATAATCGGATATTAAAAATGAAAAAAAAAATAATAATAATCTAATTAATTAGAAACCTTTATAAAGTAGTCTGTTGAACTGTATAAATTAACGGTTTTATCCCAAAACTGCTAAATAAAGAAATAATAACTGCATAAATTAATTTTCATAAATTAGATAATAGTTTTGAGAAAAGGTCTACCATTAGTTGTTAACAGATCCCATATGATTTGATAATGCTGCACTGATTATACTGCATCTTATCCTTTTTAAATTGTTTTACATTCCAAATACATTTAAATATTTTTTTATTCCTTGCTTTTACTTTTTTTCTTATTTCTTATGGATGCTATTTTTATTTCATATATATATATATATATATATATATATATATATATGTGTGTGTGTGTGTGTGTGTGTGTGTGTGTGTGTGTGTTTAAAATCCTGTTTATGTAAAGCACTTTGAATTACCACTGTGTATGAAGTGCTATAAAATATAAACTTGCCTTGCCTAATGCAAAAATAAAAATGTAAATGGCAGTTATAATAAAAAAATAAACCTAAATGAAAAAGTAAATAAATATAATGGATCATTTCAAATGATTATTCTAAAGACACTTACCAGTAGTAAACTGTAATTATTGTTTTTCTTAACTCCCATTTTCTTTGCCATTTAAATAGCAGAATATAAGGGAATTCTGATATTCTGACATTATACAAGAAAGTGTAAGACTCCCTTAAACAAGAGAAACCTATTTGCTTTCAATGAAAGTAAGCCTAATTAAATTAGATGATATAAGCCTGTATTATGGAGTTTTTAATAGTCGCAAATCAGTCCATTTAGCTATTTGACAATTTTAACCTGAATTAAAAAAAAAAAAAAAAAAAACTTTATGTTTTCCGTTTTCTTTTTATTAGTCAGAAAAAAAATCTCTCTCAAAATACTTTGAAAAAAACTCTCAAATATATATTTTTTGCTATCAGTGTGAAAATATTTTCTCTAAAAAAAAAAGTGTTTCTCTCGAAACGCTTTTCTTTGCTCTTGATGCAATTTCTTGCTTTCGTGTCAGGATTTTGCTTTCACTGTGAGAATTGTGTCATGGGCGGGGCCACGTTCCTATTGGCCAGTCGGGTGAGCATCGTCTTGTCTTGGGAGTCGAACTGAATCATTACACCATTGTTCGGTTCACCTGCATAGATGCCGCCTCTGCCTTATGGCTAGTTTAAGTTGAGCACGGACACTCCAATGTTTGGGCAAGATGATGACACACAGCTGGCTGAGCAAGTTCAGTATCACTGAAGATTAAACATTAAAAATTAGCACTCATATTCATGAATGAATGTGTATTATATTATTTGCTTGCTAATCGCTAGTAAAGCTAACCAGCCATCATGCTAGGTAAACTTGCAAACTCACCTGGTTTATACTATGTTTAAATCAAATGCCAAATTAATGTTTTGATTTAGATAGTTTCACGCCTTATTTAGTGAGTAGTGAGCTAGTTTCTACCTTTGCACTTGCTAGCCTCAAAGCACCTGAAGAGTAACTGCTTGTTCATACAACCTCCCGTACAACTTTCAACTAACGTAAGTATGCATGGAAGGTGGCAACCCTACAACTAGCTAACGTTAGACAATGATTGACATACCGTTTGAAAGATTTAAAAGAAAAAATAATTACCATGACAGTACAGGCACAAACATATTTGTGGGTTGCTAATGTAAGAGTTAGTCCTAGACCTGCAATTTACCTTGTCAGCTTTAGACCTCGGCTAGATGGTAAAAAATATTTAGAATAAGCCCCGTGTAGCTGAGTTTGTGAGCTATACATGCAGTGTAGCTAAACATTTAGTGCAACAACCATACAAAGACTATTTTAAACAAAACTAGGTGGGACACTTTCAAACGGTATATCAATCACTGCTCACTACTCACTAAATAAGGCTTGAAACTATCTAAATCAAAACATTAATTTGGCATTTGATTTAAACAGTATAAACCAGGTGAGTTTGCAAGTTTACCTAGCATGATGGCTGGTTAGCTTTACTAGCGATTAGCAAGCAAATAATATAATACACATTCATTCATGAATATGAGTGCTAATTTTTAATGTTTAATCTTCAGTGATACTGAACTTGCTCAGCCAGCTGTGTGTCATCATCTTACCCAAACATTGGAGTGTCCGTGCTCAACTTAACTAGCCATAAGGCAGAGGCGGCATCTATGCAGGTGAACCGAACAATGGTGTAATGATTCAGTTCGACTCCCAAGACAAGACGATGCTCACCCGACTGGCCAATAGGAACGTGGCCCCGCCCATGACACAATTCTCACAGTGAAAGCAAAATCCTGACACCAGAGCAAGAAATTGCATCAAGAGCAAAGAAAAGCATTTCGAGAGAAACACTTTTTTTTTTTGAGAAAATATTTTCACACTGATAGCAAAAAATATATATTTGAGAGTTTTTTTCAAAGTATTTTGAGAGAGATTTTTTTTCTCAGAAAAAAAAAAAAAAATTCAAATGTATATTTTTTTATGTTCTTTGAGAAAATATTTACTCTCAAAACTTTTTTTAGTCTCAAATATTATTATTTTTTGCTATTGGCATGAAAACTTTTTCTCTCAAATATTCTTTTTTCTCTCATGAAATGTTTTTTTGTTATCAGTGTGATAACTTTTTCTCTCAAACTTTTTTTTTTCTCTCAGATCTTTTATTTTCTCGCATGTAATAAAGAACCAAAACTCACTCCATAACTTCTCATTCATTAGGTGATCATTTACTAGAAGAGGTTCTGTGTCCTCTCACACCACAACAAATCTCAGATTGTTGAAAAAGATGAAAAAGTCAGATTCAGAGGTGAAAAAATGTGTCCATTCTCAACGCAAACCATGTTTCTTTCATCTCCTTGAAGTTGGAAGAGTAAAACTGCCAAATAAACAAGCTGATTATTTAGTGGCAACAACGTTTAGTACATACAATATGAATAATAGAAAGTCAACAGAGGTTGTATAAATTTATTAGAACAAACAATTAAAGGTCAACACCAATAGATTAGTAAATATAGCAACCATACCCAAAACAGATGGTAAAATAGGCAAAATTAAGGGAAAAGAAATGGTAAAATGATTAAACAAATGTTCGTTAAGCAAAGACTGGCAAGATAGACAGAGAAAATCTGTTCCCTTTGCTTGTAAAACCAGTTGCAGTGCAGTGGTGTTGGTGTTACATGCTTACAAAATAAAGAAAACGTGAGAAACAAAACCAACATCTTTTAAGATATGAATCCATCCTCTGACTTTAATTTGCTTTTAACTAATTTCAGTCTATGTATGTTTATCTATTTATGTCTACTCTTTTGACTCTCTTTTTTAGATCTAAGCTTTATAAGAATTATTTACAAACCAATGTAAATAAAATAAAATAAAAAATATATTAAAAAGTATACTTTTTTTTTAAGTGTCTTAAATGTTCACAAAAAACTGATAAATGACTTCTTCTTTGTTGCAGACCAATGCATCTGTGCTCATTTCCTGTAAGGAAGAAATTAGTAAATTGTATTAATAAAAAAGTATGCATTTTATTTGTATTGTATAATTCTTTATTTAGAATCAGGTGTAATCTGCAAATTAAGTGAAATAAATGTTCATGTTATTTATTACTTGCCTTTAATAGAGACAAAAAAAGTTGAGCTTCTCCTCACAGTCTCTGTTCTCCCATTGCTCTGTCTTGGTGTTGCGGGCTCCACAACGGTACGGCTCAGGTGGGCATGAGGGCAGAGGGAAGTTGTTTTGACCATTTATCACATTCAGCCAATACCAGTTTCCATTCAGAAAGCGCAGGCCTGTCCACACACTATCTGTCTGGGCATTATTAGTCTCACTTTTAATCTGATTTACTGGCCAACCATAATAAAAAGAAGCCAGATCAGCGTAGTAAGACCTGCAGTACACCAGAGCTTCCTCCCACGTCTTATTCTCCTGCACCAGAATGAAGTTCTCATAGCAGAAGAAAGAGTAAGTATCCAAACATGATGTATTTTTCCAACTGTTCTCAGAAATGACAGCACAATAAGAGGGATTTTCAAGTAAGGTTTGCACAGCTGAAGTATTGGTATCCTCAGACTTCAGTGCCTTGCATGAGCTTTCTTTGCTGCTGATCCAACTTTCACCATATGTTCCCCCAGCGGCCTCTCCGAGCATCTGAAGATCCTTGTTGCTAGAGACTGTAGACAGCTTGTTATAAAACAGTTCGCAATGTTTCTTAGCATCATTGCAGGTCATTAGCTTGTTCACATGAATGTGTACTTTAACTACAGCAGCATCTGTTGTTAGTCCATAAAGGACAAACAGGAGAAGTCCAGTGAAAGTCATCATCTCTGCTGTAGTGAGCTGCTTTGGTTTAAGGATGGTTGAGCACTGAACAGTAGTTTATTCGCTTCACTGAGCTGCTGACAGAACATTCAAATCTTATGGCAGATCTATTTTGTTTATTTAAACAAGTTGGATTGATTAGAATTCAAGTGAAGCCATGTTAAAAGACTTGGACATTTTTGAAGGAAAGAAGTTAAAGTCCAAATAAAAGATGATCTCTGTAATTAATGTGTATATAAAGTCTTTCTCATGAAAGTCGATACATTCAAAATCAAGTGGTTTATACAGGGATTCAAAGATGAAACTATACTGAATTAAATGTTTGGATACGATACATTTCAGAAAATGGAGGATAAGAAAAATCAATAATATTGTTACCACACAATGTCAAGCCATAGCATTTTTTTAATTTGCCTTTGTCCACATTTACATTTCTTAGAATGCACATGATACAGTATTGTTCAAAATAATAGCAGTACAATGTGACTAACCAGAATAATCAAGGTTTTTAGTATATTTTTTATTGCTACGTGGCAAACAAGTTACCAGTAGGTTCAGTAGATTGTCAGAAAACAAACAAGACCCAGCATTCATGATATGCACGCTCTTAAGGCTGTGCAATTGGGCAATTAGTTGAAAGGGGTGTGTTCAAAAAAATAGCAGTGTCTACCTTTGACTGTACAAACTCAAAACTATTTTGTACAAACATTTTTTTTTCTTTCTGGGATTTAGCAATCCTGTGAATCACTAAACTAATATTTAGTTGTATGACCACAGTTTTTTCAAACTGCTTGACATCTGTGTGGCATGGAGTCAACCAACTTGTGGCACCTCTCAGCTGTTATTCCACTCCATGATTCTTTAACAACATTCCACAATTCATTCACATTTCTTGGTTTTGCTTCAGAAACAGCATTTTTGATATCACCCCACAAGTTCTCAATTGGATTAAGGTCTGGAGATTGGGCTGGCCACTCCATAACATTAATTTTGTTGCTTTGGAACCAATACTTTGCCCGTTTACTAGTGTGTTTTGGGTCATTGTCTTGTTGAAACAACCATTTCAAGGGCATGTCCTCTTCAGCATAGGGCAACATGACCTCTTCAAGTATTTTAACATATGCAAACTGATCCATGATCCCTGGTATGCGATAAATAGGCCCAACACCATAGTAGGAGAAACATGCCCATATCATGATGCTTGCACCTCCATGCTTCACTGTCTTCACTGTGTACTGTGGCTTGAATTCAGAGTTTGGGGGTCGTCTCACAAACTGCCTGTGGCCCTTGGACCCAAAAAGAACAATTTTACTCTCATCAGTCCACAAAATGTTCCTCCATTTCTCTTTAGGCCAGTTGATGTGTTCTTTGGCAAATTATAACCTCTTCTGCACATGCCTTTTTTTTAACAGAGGGACTTTGCGGGGGATTCTTGAAAATAGATTAGCTTCACACAGACGTCTTCTAACGGTCACAGTACTTACAGGTAACTCCAGACTGTCTTTGATCATCCTGGAGGTGATCATTGGCTGAGCCTTTGCCATTCTGGTTATTCTTCTATCCATTTTGATGGTTGTCTTCCGTTTTCTTCCACGTCTCTCTGGTTTTGCTCTCCATTTTAAGGCATTGGAGATCATTTTAGCTGAACAGCCTATCATTTTTTGCACCTCTTTATAGGTTTTCCCCTCTCTAATCAACTTTTTCATCAAAGTACGCTGTTCTTCTGAACAATGTCTTGAACGACCCATTTTCCTCAGCTTTCAAATGCATGTTCAACAAGTGTTGGCTTCATCCTTAAATAGGGGCCACCTGATTCACACCTGTTTCTTCACAAAATTGATGACCTCAGTGATTGAATGCCACACTGCTATTTTTTTGAACACACCCCTTTCAACTAATTCAACTAATTGCCCAATTGCACAGCCTTAAGAGCGTGCATATCATGAATGCTGGGTCTCATTTGTTTTCTGAGAATCTACTGAACCTACTGGTAACTTGTTTGCCACGTAGCAATAAAAAAATATACGAAAAACCTTGATTATTCTGGTTAGTCACATTGTACTGCTATTATTTTGAACAATACTGTACATACTCAGAACTGACAGACTGTTTCAGATAATACATTTTACAATAGTTTATTATGCATGTATATTTAAAGTTGCTTAAAGGGTTAGTTCAGCCAAAAATGAAAATTATGTCATCAATAACTCACCCTCGTGTCGTTCCAAACCCATAAGACCTCCGTTTATCTTCGGAACACAGTTTAAAGTAGATATTTTAGATTTAGTCCGCTCTCTGTCCCTCCACTGAAGCTGTGTGCACGGTAAATTGCTGAATTGTTTTCTGGTGCGCAAAATAACAAAGAAAACACGTCAGCAGCGTCGTACGTCAACAGTCACTGCAGTCGCGCTCACAACAGACCCGGAAGAGAAGACAATGCTGAATAAAGTCATAGTTTTTGTTATTTTTGGACCAAAATGTATTTTTGATGCTTCAACAAATTTTTTAACCGCCCCTCTGATGTCACATGGACTACTTTGATGATGTTTTTATTACCGTATTTTTCGGACTATAAGTCACACCTGAGTATAAGTCGCATCAGTCCAAAAATACGTTATGATGATGAAAAAAACATATATAAGTCGCACTGGACTATAAGTCACATTTATTTAGTACCAAGAACCAAGAGAAAACATAACTGTCTACAGCCGCAAAAGGGCGCTATATGTCTTCAGTGTAGACTACAGAGCACTGAGCAGCATAGAGCGCCCTCTGGTGGCTGTAGACGGTAATGTTTTCTCTTGGTTCATTTCTCTCGGTTCATGTCAAATTAATTTTCATAAATAAGTCACATCTTATAAGTCGCAGGACCAGCCAAACTATGAAAAAAGTGTGACTTATAGTCCAGAAAATACGATACCTTTCTGGACATGGACAGTTTACAGTACCAAGCACACAGTTTCAATGGAGGGACTGAGAGCTCTCGGACTAAATCTAAAATATCTTAAACTGTGTTCCGAAGGTGAACTGGTATGGTGAATTGGTATTAATGACATAATTTTTGGCTGAACTAACAATTTAAGCAAAAGTTTTTAAGACTTAAAAAAAAAAAAAAAATTGGGGAGACGTAGAATATATCCAATGTAATGTTTTGAATCAGACAATTTTAAGATTCAATCAAAAACATGATTGTAACACAAGGAGCCGAATTCCAGGTTGAAGACACAGGATGCATGTAAATCAAATCCTAGTGCCAGTGAAGCCTTTGTGGGGCCCTGGGCTAATGCAGCTGTGGGGCCCCCATTCCCCCGGTATAGCCTACGCATGTATATTCAATGAACAAACAGCATATAAAGAAAATCACATTCTGAAATAAACACTCGTGAAATAAAAATAAACAATGCGCAAGTCATAATCCCGTATAGGCTATTTACATAAATTAAACAGTATTATTGAGTAATAATCTTACAAATCAGAAACAACCTAGCAAATAAAATTAATAAAAAAAAATTCTCACCATTAAAAGGGCTTCTTCCTGCTCTTCTTCATAGAGAATTTCTCAATTAAATCCTCATTCGTCATATATAAATGTCATGTAATTGTGACTGCACATAGGTGTAATAATTTAGTAGGTTGTTATACTCTGAAATTACATACACACAATATGAACATTTGAAAGTCTATGAAACGTCAGTCAATAAAGAATTTTTAAACAATGACACTTGCAATTTTGAACTGACATTTTATTGCAACAATGTAGTCTATAAATGCATGAAAATTATTTTATTTCATTTATATTTTTATGAAAGAGAACATATAGATTGTGGGCCGTTTTTTTTTTTTTTTTGCTTGAATTTAGCTGTCAATGATGAGGTCCAAATTTAACAGCTAATACATTAGAAGTAAAAAAAAAATATATATATATATATATATATATATGTATATATATATATATATATATATATATATATATATATATATATATATATATATTAAATATATTTTTTTCTCAATTAAACAACATTCACTTATAATAGTGAAAGACATCTTCCCTCAGGTAGATTTTATGTTTTCTAGATGCAGGACTATCGCTAGCCTGACATCCCGGGGCTAGGTGTTTTCTAGTCGGTCAACCAAAATGTATCAGCACTCTTTCTAAGATCTCCTGCAGGTCCTTAAAACTCCTAAAGTGAATAGTATCAAACTTAATACCATGAAAAAAATTAAACATGTTAAAAATGCACCTATGAGGGTGGAGCTGCTTTGTGTACAGCCGTTACCGGGGAAACCGCTTATTCCAGCGCTCCTAAAGCGCCACCTCGTGGCAGAGAATAATTAGCATTTCCAAAAAGCCTTTCTTGCTGTTTGAATGCTCATGGGGATACGAGCCAGTTGCACCAGCTGGACTAGGTTGGATGTAAAATGCACTTTAAATCATGCATAGAATTTATAACCATTGCACCATCTCAGCATAAATCTACATCTAGTCAGAGACAAGTCAAGTCACCTTTATTTATATAGCACTTTTAACAATATAGATTGTAACAAAGCAACTGAACACCATTAAATAGGAAAAAAAGTGTGTCAATAAAGCAAAAATGGCAGTTCATCATTGAATTCAATAATGTCATCATCCAGCTCAGTTAAGTTTAAATAGTATCTGTGCAATCAAGTCAACAAAATCGCTGATAAATAAGTGTACGACAGCGATGAGAGGTAGGTGTAAAGTAAAAAGTCGTGATGTGCTCAGACATAATTTGTTTATAGGGATTCACATCTGTTTAGTTAATGTTTATGGTCTTTTCGGGAAGGATAAGCAATATCAATCTCAAAGCTCACTGTAGACTATACCACACTGCAGTCAGTAGCCTAATTGACCAATTAAAAAACTATATATCTGTACAGCATGTAATTATGCAGAAAAAACATAACATATGATCCTGGATTATTAAAAGAAACTGAACTATTCTGTTTGCTTGGAAGGATAGTATAAATGCTAGGAAATATTTCACGTTTTTAATTTCATTCATTATTTGTAGCATGCCTAAATGCCATTCAATAATTGAAGTAAGTTTTGTGCTTTATTTATTACTTTTAATGAAATAAATAAAGCTTTTAAATTCAACAAAAAAAGACAAAAAAAAAACAAAAAAAAAAAACAATCTGTAGTTAGAAAAAAAAAAAGGCAATGGGTAAGGAAACTTTATTACGCAAGAATGCTGCATGTTTTTGAATATTACATGGAATTACATGGAAACTTAATGTAAATTAGCATGTATTTGTTTTGTGGATGACTTTGATCCAGAGAATGCAAAGTCAAAAAAGGCAGAAATGTGACGAGCATGGCATCTGTACTGTAGGGGAATTACAGTTGAACCCCGTAGAGAGACCAATATGTAAAATGAAAACCAGCAGTCAAATTCAAGTTCAATCAGTTGACAGAGAGTTGACTGAGTTCTCCACACTTCCAAATGCCATATAAATTTAATAATATAAGCCAGCATTATAATGCAGAAACACTAGTAGGCCTACTTATACCTACTTATAGGGTTCTCAACTTTGGCCCACTGAGTCCATTACCAGCTTTAAAATTACATTTTGGTACTAGCGAAAGAGGCACTGGATGAGATGCCGAAGAAATAATCTTACTCAAAATAGCAATTTAAGAAACAAAAACTGGATGAATCCCTTTAAATAAAACAACGGATCAATGTCTTGTAGGTGTGGTGGTAACCTTAGTATAAGCGGAATATTTGAAGACGCGCCATTGAATTATTAGAAAAATAATGCACACCGCACGATGCAAACCACTTCATATAGTTAATAAATTTCCCACGAAGAGTGCTGTTTTTCGCAAAATATTAACATGATTATTTACATAATCAAAAAGGTAAATAAGGGACATACGTTTTAGACACCATATTGTCTGTTTTTGCTCTATTTCGCCAACAAAAAACTCATTACAAACACAGTCACTACAGTACGGTTTTGCGTCTCTGAGCAGCACTACAATGTTTAGTTGCTGAATGAATCAACCAATTAAATGATTCGGTTCAATCGCAATGACTCACTTACAGTGATTTGCTGCCACCTACTGGCATTTTAATTTCACATTTCAAATTTTTTCCCCATCGATTTTTCTTTTCACGTTTTAAATCAACACAAATATCAATATTTGACGTTTTGTGTCTAATATATCAAAACGTTAGATGCATTAATGTATTGCATTAAACAATGTAAATACATCTAAATGCCACTTCAGATGCAGCTTCTGTGTTTATTTCATTTGCATGGTTACAGCCCAAATGTCTTATTATTCTAATTCACTGATTAAACGTAATAATTTGACTAAAAAAATAATGGACACTTTAAAATGGCTATAAAATGTACAAAAAATTTAGTTTAAATTTACTGGAAAATATTTATTTCTATCAGTGTGAATTAAAAAATAAAAATAATATATTCATGTTAAATAATTTCATATAAAATATATGTATGATTATGAAAATATATGATTACGTATTCATCATAGGCTATGCTAGAAGAGAAGGGGACTGGAAATCCAATTATATTAAAATTATATATATATATTAAAAATATTTTACAAAGCAGAAAATATGGCAAAAAGTATAATGTGCTGGTGCATTTATCTGTGACGTTGCAGAAATGTAAATGTTGAACTTGGAAATGTAAAGTTTTAAAGATATTTTAATGAGTATTATTTCAATGCCTAGTTATTACCTGTGCATGGCTTGAGAACACTTCATCAGTGGTTGAGATTTTTATTTATTTATTTATTTAGATGTAGGCTACATTCTTCAAAAGTATGAATTCAAAATGTTGAGCTCCAGGCCATTTATAACAATGGAATTTACTAGTGCCAAATGCGAGCGAAACTGTCAAATGTACTGACTTGCTGTTTGGAAATTAATAAACAAGACATGTGAGGTATGGCCTATAAGACATCTGCGACTTGAAGTCATAATTAATAAATTTATTATTTCAAATTATCTATATGATTTATTGTAATTAATATGGTTTATTTATCAATTTATTATTGTAATTAATAAATGGATAACACACTACTTAGTATAAGAATACTTATTTATTATTTGGAATAATGAAGTAGTAATGAAGTTCTAAGCGGCCATGCATTATAACTTTTTCCCTGAATTATAATGCATGGCTGCTTAGAACTTCCGTAAAAGAAGTCAATTTGACAAGAAAAAACTGTAGATTAAGCCAGCAGGATAAGGTGAATGGTTTATTCTTTAAGGAAAAAATAACGATTGATGTGTCAGTGTGGTAACCAGACAGTAAAGGGTGGTAAAGTGTGAACGCAAGTTTGGGGTCCTGACCCTTTTACTGTCTATGGTCCTGACACAGTGTTGCCAACTAATTTTCAGAGAAAGTTGCTAAAGGAAGGTTGATTTGTTGCTAAAAGTTTCTAAATGATGCTGTGGTGTCATTGCGTGATGAGGGCGCTATGTAATCACTAAGCAAAATTGTGTCACTGCATTAAATCTGCAAAAATAGCCTACTTGATATGTTAATTTATATTTTAATTTAAATAATAATATGCATAATATAATATTAAAATATAAACAACTGTATTTTTTGATTTGTTGAACACTTACAAAAAATTTTTTTCAACAATTTCAGATTTTTTTTTATAGCTTGTAAAATAGTAAAACTACTACACATTCTGAGCAATAGTTTTAAGTATTGTATTAGTTAGTATGCTACACTCCAAAAATAGGGCAAAATCTATTATGTTAATATGAAGGAATTTTTGATATAGATTTTTCACACGTGTTTTACCTGCATTTTTAATTACACATTGCATTTAGTGTTTTCAGTTTACAATGGATAATGTTTAATGTCCTGGAAAAATACTTGTACCCTTTCCATTTTTCTAGATATTGTTCTTGCAATGTGATAAGTGGTGAGCAATCACAGTTACAAGCTAAAAACTTATCAAATTTGTATTTTTATTAATAAATCAAACAATTGCAAAGAGCAAGTAACTTGATTTACATGATGTGTACTCATATTTGGTTTCCTCTTTTTGTGTATATTAGATGAAAAAAAATTTTTTATCACTCAAGTCACTTATTAAACGTAGCTAAAAGTTGTCAAATAAATGTATACATTTGCTACATTGTTGCTAGGTGCTTTTTGGGGAAAAAAGTTGCTAGTGTAGTCTGAAAAGTTGCTAAATCTAGCAACAAAATTGCTAAGTTGGTAACATGTGGGGAACATGTCTATGGGGAACATTGTACTGTCATCATCTAGTGCGCGCGTTTAGATGACGTACACGTGTTTGAACAGCTGATTGAAAGAGGTCGCAGTTCACCGAACAGCTCTCAACGTTAATCTTCTAAATATATATATTTCGGCTTTTGATGTGATTTATATCCAGTTACATACCAACACATTTTCGGAATGACGTAACTCGGTGAGTATCGATGTAATTGTCCTCTTTTATTAAGGACTTTAGAGTAAATCTTGTTTTTGCTAAGTCAGTGCCGGGGCATTTGTGTGTATCTGCTTTGTCTCGGTTCATGAGTCAGGCTGCTTAACTGCTGATTTAGCCGATAACGATAGAAACAAACCTGATATGTAACGTATAAGCAGTTTGTGCGGATATTTCAGTTTTGTTTTTATTGTGTCGTGCCACTAAATGATTTGTTTAATTCGTTGCTCCTCTTTGTATTATTCAGGCTAGCTAGCTGAGTAGTTAGCAGGTAGCTTTATATTAATGACAGCTTCAGAGAAAACACTTCTGCTCTCACATTTAACAGACAACAACACAAGTTATTGATTATTTCAAGAATATTTTGTCTAGGGGAGTACCACACAATAAATACACATTTGTCAGGGTTGATTTTTTTTTGTAGAAAGACATTGTTTACATTAGCAGTTGGAATCTTCTCTCGTACTAGCAGCTTTTTCGGACTGCTAACTGCTTTATCTTTTTTACTAATTTAAACATCCATTACACCTTTAGGTCAGTGTTTTATAAAGGTCAAGAATTGGCAACATTTATTAAGATATTAAACCAAATATTCTGAGAGGGTTGTACATCTTTACCTTTATTATCCAAACGCCTTTATACAAACGAGTGTCAAATGTTATGAGGATAATTGTAATGTTCTTAAATATCTGGATGATATAGTTTTTCTTCGCTATCAAGCTCAAATTGTGTCTACAGTCATGCACTAATTAAGTTTATTACATGCTGTAATGAGGCAGAGTTGAGACTAAATATAACGAAAACAAAAGAGATGGTTATTGATATAAACATTTAAACAACAACAACAACCCAAAGGTGCAACCAGGGCTTATTAATAAGGATAAATCAGTTGATAGAGTAGAGGAGTAAAAATATTTTGGAACAAGCTTAAAGTTTCAACAAAATACAGAGGCTATTATCAAGAGGGTTCACCAAATAATGTTTGCCCTGAGGAAGCTGAACTCTCTCTGTGTACAAAATTCTATATTGAGTGCATTTAGTAATTGTTTTATTGAGAGCAATTTAAGGTTTCATTCCTATGCAGGTTTATTTCTAAAGAATAAAAATTGCCTCCAAACTGTAGTTAGGACTTACTTAGAAATTATTGGTGTACCACTGCGGAGCCTAACTGATTTTTTTGAGCAGCAAGTGAAAAGGAAAGCTTGGACATGCACTTTGAGATAATGCCTTCTGGCAGACGGCTTAGAAGTATTAAGAGTTTGGCCAAGTGATATAAGTTTACCTTTGTACCAGAAGCCATTCGTATTTGTAATAAAACATTTTTAATGATTCTTATTTATAGATTTTGTAAGTGGTTGAATTTACTATGAAGCATGTTGTTTTGTTGTAATCTTCTGTAATTATGTAAAATTGTCTGTATTAATGTGATTCAATTCTTATGTGTTTTTATGTTTATTTGGGAAGAAGTCTATGATGTGCTGCCCATGCCATACTGTAATTGCCCCCTGTTTATTTATATAAACATTTTTTTGTAAATAAAAAGATGGTATATTATTCAAAGAATAAATAAATGAATTAATTATATACTTGGTATGGATGGTCTGTTTTCGAAGAGTCACATATTTTTCTGGATGCCTATGACTTTGAGGCAAGGTCATAATAATTAAAATGAATCATTTCATTTTGTTGAATTTATTTTTATTTTTGTGTATTTAATAAATTAACAGTATTAATTGATTAATGAATATAATATAGTACTCAATATAAGAATCCTTCATTATTTGGAACATTGAAAAACCATTTGAAAGAAATCTTTTTTTTTGGTTAATACAGAAGTTTGGAGGTAAATGACTTTTTGCATAATACTTTGGAATAAACATAATTCCATAGTTAGAGGGTAATTGTTTCTTTAACATGATGGAAAAATGAGAAACTGGGTGAAATAGTCTTATTAACTTTCATTTTAACACAAGTTCATTTTTCAACTTAGTTCAGTGTAGATATATATATATTTTTAAAGCTATATATAAAAAAAAAAACTTTAAGTGGAATAAAGTTTCTGTGTCACTGACTTTATTATTTCAGAAATGTATACAGGCAGCTAAAAGATAAAGATCTGTTGTGCACTAAAGAAGTTGGCGTATAAACAATTTTACCTCAGAAATTAATATCAAATTGTACAATAGTGAACTGCAGGTACTACCTTGAATTGAACATAACAATTTTAAGTAGAAAGGATTATCTATGTATCTATAGCCAGACATAACTAATACTTTGACACAATCAGGAATTGCACCAGAAATAATATCACTGTCTCTCGTATACAGTTACAGCTCTATTGGCTTAGCTCACCTTTCCTGTGGTGCAATACAGTCCAGCCATGGATAAGATTTTGGAAGCGCTGGTCAGCTCCTCCCATCCTCTGGCTGTCAAACGGGCTATTGTGAAAAAAGTGATGGAGGCTGCAGAAAAGGAAGTGACCGAGGAGCAGTGCCAGGCCTTGTACCATCTCACCACCCGCCTTATTCTCCTGGGTGAGGATGCTTTTCAGCGGCAGGTTGGCCTCCAAGTGCAAGAAGCGTATGCGCGTTACCATCGCGATGAGTTTGCCCGCTTCTTCAGCAAGGAATACATGCTCGGTCTCCTACAGCAGGGCTATGGCTCTTTGGACCGCAGAGACCCTGCCATCTTGGACTTTCTACACAGTTCCCTCCGACTGCTCATCAGCTGCCCGGCTGTGTTGGAGTTGGCGCCGCTGCTACAGACGGAGGTCCTACGCATCATCTGTGAACGGCCAGAACCAGCAACTTGTGCCAAGCTGGCCACCATACTGACGGACTTCCCTCAGTGCGTCCCTCGAGAGAAGGCTGGGGTCCTGTTCTGCCAGCAGCTTGTGCGCACCTTTGCGTATTTCCACTGTCCTGCCACTGAAGAGCAGGAGTTGCGGGAGTATGTGACCCAGGTGACCAGGGTGAGCGTGCTGCTGCAGGGCATCTGGAAGGCTGAGCCGGCCACGCTGCTACCGTCACTGCAGGAGGTGTTTGCTATCATCTCATCCACAGGTCAGTAAGCAATGATTCCTATTGTGAGGAGATTTGAAATCAAGGGAATTAACCCAAAAATGAATAATAAATAATATCTTATTTACTCACCCTCATGTTGTTCCAACCCTTTATGACTTTCTTCAGTGGAAAGTAAAAGAGGAAAAATTGGTTGCTCTTTTACACACAGTTAGAATGAATGTGGATGAAGCTTTTAAAAGAATGCAGAAGCATCATGAAATATAATAAAAACTGCTTACAGTAGACATATAGACATGAAAATGAGTAAATGATCACCAATTATTATTATTATTATTTTTTATCTTTGCATTAACTAATCCAGAAACAGCATTGTTAAAATGTAGTCAAGATGTGTCAAGCTAAAGTGTACTTGCTTTTTTTTTTTTCATCTATATCGGGGTTTCCCCAAACAGTTTAGTTATTATTGTTATTATTATTATAAAAATGTAAAATGAAAATGAGTAATTTTGAAATAAAAACAAAATCAAAATAATTAAAACAGAATAATTCACATAAACTATGAAAATCTGATGAAATATTTATTTTTTTACCTGCCTGTCATGTGACCATGAACATGTGAACGTCTTGTTAAATTATACAGTCTTATCTTAAATCTTTGGGGTTACTTTATGTAAATATTTAGGGAAAATCAGTCAAACCATTAGGTAATCTTCCTAATTTTCTATATTTTACTTATACTTTTTATAAATGTTAGTTTTTATATTATACGATGCCTGCTAGACATACTTTTTTTATATGCATGAATGTGTTTTGTATTCTGAATGTTTCAGGAACCTCTAAAAGCATAGCATAAGAATAATAATAATAGTAAAAGATTAATTCTTACTTTTTAATATTATGCTAATTAGAATACATGTGTAAGTGTGAATTGGCAAGTATCCACCATGTGTTTGTTTTCATTTCAGACCCTTCATTTGAGCCCTCCATTGCTCTAGCAAGCCTGGTCCAGCACATCCCTCTGCAAATGATCACAGTCCTCATCAAAAGCCTCACCACTGACCAGAATGTTAAAGATGCCAGTATGACACAAGCACTCTGCAGGTCAGACTGTGTGTGTGTGTGTGTGCACGCTGTGTAAAGCTTGTGAATAGTGCTTTTGTGTCTGTTTGAAAGACTAAGCCCTTGATCCAAATGCCGTTTTCTCTGCTTCTTGCGGGCTTCAGTTTTGTGGTAATTGCAGTGTAGTGTTCTTCATGGCTTAACAGATTTTAAATGAGTAGTAATTGTGTTGTAGGGTTGAATTTTGAGGTCAACATATTTTCTTTTTTGTGGCACTGTTACTGTTATATAACGCTTTTATTTTATATGTTGCCTGTCCTGACCCAGTTTTCTCTCTCCATCTTTTCCAGGATGATTGACTGGTTGTCCTGGCCTCTAGCCAATCACGTGGACACGTGGGTCATTGCTTTATTAAAGGGACTTGCTGCTGTTCAAAAGTTCACCATCCTCATAGATGTCACACTGCTCAAAATTGAACAGGTTTGTGTGTATGTACTCGTTCAAAGTCAATGTTAAGAGAATTGCATACCACCCCAGCATAAGAGTTCTGATTTGTGGAAGGTAGAAGTGAAATAGATCAGAATTTAGTTGGTTATTTGAGTTTATCAACAAATTTTTTTGTCTTTGATACCTAAGAACTGGTTGGTAAGACCTGCCTGTCAGAGGCTTTTCTATGTGTTTACGTGTATGAATGTAGTTTTGTTTGTCTGTTTGCAGGTCTTTAATCGTCTCTGGTATCCCATTGTGAGACAGGCAGCGCTGGTGGTTCTTTCACACATGCTGCTTAGTTTCCAGCACTCTCCTGAAGCCTTCCACTTAGTAAGGCCACTGTGGACATTGCTTCTCTTTCTCCTTTTCAAAAGCCCTAGTTTTAAAACCCCTTGTGCCCTTAGATTGTCCCGTTAAAAAGTGCTTAAAGCCTAATTAAGCCTTATAAATCTGTTTTTTTTCCCTTTTATATTGAAATGAGTCAGAACATTCTAAAGGTTGGTAGTGCTTTTAAGGACCTTTTTGTTTTTAGTATCTTTTTAATGTCTGCTTTGCAATAATTTCAGTGTGGTGTGAATTGTTTTACCCCTGTCATTTATACCAGGTGGTTCCTCATATAGTCCCACTTGTAAAGTCATTGAAGAACGATGGCCTTCCCAACAGCAAAACCTTCCTGCTGCAGTTCGCAGAACTTGTCCACTGCATGATGTACCAGTATTCCGGCTTCCCAGACCTCTATGACAGCATTCTTGAGTCCATTAAAGTAAGCTATAGACAGGAAATCTCGGTTTCATCTCTTATGAACTGACTTAAATCACTGCTGAATTTATTTAGCATTTTGTCTTTGTATGTATTAACTAATTTGTTCAAGAATTGTTCAAATGTTTGAGGTCGGTATGGTTAATGTTTTTGAAAGAAGTCTCATGCTCCTCAAGACTGCAATTGTTTGATGAAAAATACAGTAATCATTTGTTTTATAACCCCGTCTGGTTCTGTTGTAGGAACTACCTAAACCTAATGAGGAGAAGATTAAATTTATTCTAAACCAAAGTGCCTGGACCTCTCAGTCAAATTCATTTGCCTCAGGCCTGCTTAAGATCACGGGAAAATCAGAAACGGGGAAGACGGGGCTTGTGAATCTGGGCAACACGTGCTACATGAACAGCATCATCCAGATTTTATTTATGGCTACCGAGTGAGTTTTAAATCTACTGCATAATATCTGATCTCTTCCTTAAAAATTTAACTGTTTAACGTTCTCCAAATGCAAATACCATTTCTTTGTATACTATAAAAACGGTTGCATGTAAACACAATATTAATAATACATGATAGAAATACTCATTGGGGATTTAAATGTTCAAAAAATGTACAGTACTTTTTCAACTTTTCAGCTCTTATAGTCTCTTTTTAAAAGTTTCAGACGGCATGTTATGTCTCTTCATCTGAATGGCAGCAGCACCCTCATGAAGAAGCTCCAGCTTCTGTTTGCCTTCTTGGCCCACACACAGGTATGTCTGTCTATCCTCTGAAGTGTTGCACAGCTTGGCATGACTGGGTAGGGTGTTAAATGAGACTGTTAAACATTCCTGCTGGTGTTTATTCATCATGCTATATGCCCACCAGAGAGCAGCATATTCTCCAAGGAGTTTTTTGGAAGTTTCTCGGCCACCGTGGTTTACAGCTGGATCCCAGCAAGACTGCTCAGAGTATCTGCGCTTTCTGCTGGACAGGTAAACTCAGAAAATGGCTATGGCATCCTTTCTTGTAAACAACAGTATGGACCAAACGTTTGGACACACCTTCTCATTCAAAGAGTTTTCTTTATTTTAGTGATTATGAAAATTGTAGATTCACACTGAAGGCATCAAAACTATGAATTAACACATGTGGAATTATATACATAACAAAAAAGTGTGAAACAACTGAAAATATGTCATATTGTAGGTTCTTCAAAGTAGCCAGCTTTAGCTTTGATTACTGCTTTGCACACTCTTGGCATTCTCTTGATGAGCTTCAAGAGGTAGTCACCTGAAATGGTCTTCCAACAGTCTTGAAGGAGTTCACCGAGAGATGCTTAGCACTTGTTGGCCCTTTTGCCTTCTGTCTGCGGTCCAGCTCACCCCTAAACCATCTGGGTTCAGGTCTGGTGACTGTGGAGGCCAGGTCATCTGGCGCAGCACCCCATCACTCTCCTTTTTAAGAAAACTCTTTGAATGAGAAGGTGTGTCCAAACTTTTGGTCTGTACTGTATATGAAAGATGTATGTTTAAAGCCATGTCATTCCAGACAGACTCTGGACTCCTTGGGCATCTTATTGTATTATTACAATTACTGTAAAATAGATATTTCCTACTGACACATTACAGCAAAAGATAACTGGCTTATAAAAAAATAACTGAATTTAAGAAAAAATAAACAAAAAATATTTTGGTGAAAATACTAGTGGCCTAAGATTGTTTTGCACAGCAGTGTATATCATTTTGTAATAATTTTTTATCTGCAAATAAATATGAGGTTTATCTGATTATTTTAACTGATTTGAATCCTAAACAATAAAATAGTATGTTTTCCTATTTACAACAGCAGGGGGAGCCAATGTAGTTCATGTATTTGTGGTGTTCTGTCTTTCTATGTGATATTCAGGTTGCATGAAGAAGAGAAGACTCTTTCGGCCTTTCAGGTGACCAGCCCAAAACCTGAACCTGCAACCACTTCTGCGGAAACTGTTCAAGCTGCTGCAGGTCAGCCAATCACTGATATGCCATCACATCCAGATCCTGTGGCAGCTAACGGAGATGGTCGCACTCTAGTGGAGCGTATGTTTGGTGGTAGACTCTCGACAGCCATCCGCTGCCTGCAGTGCCACAGCCTGTCAGAAAAAGAGGAGCCATTTACAGACCTCTCTCTTGCCTTCTGCCCTTCAATGTCCAAGTGCCACGGTCCTGCAGAGGAGCACAAAAGCTCCTCCTCTGTGAGACCCTGCCAGGGGGCGGTGAATGGAGGCAGTGAATCCTCAGAGGGCTCAGTAAAAGAAGGGGCAGGATCTGGGATGGAGAGGCCAGTGGTGGAGCCCACACTGTCTGTACCAGATTTAGTTGACTACTTCCTGGCTCCAGAAATCCTAGAGAACGAGAACTGCTACTTTTGTGAACGCTGCGCCTCACTGCAGAGGGCCAAGAAGGTTATGCAAGTGGTGATGGCACCTGAGTACCTCATTCTGACTCTGCTGCGCTTCTCGTATGATGCCACCTGCCACGTCCGTCGCAAGATCCTGGACAATGTAGGCATTCCGCTGCACATGAGCCTGCCTTTACGCCAGCACGGTGTCTCGGCTTTGTCCTCTTCCCCATCTGACTCCCCCGAGAGTGGTGAGAATCTAGCTAAGAAGCTCAAGCCTTCTCAAAAGGAGGATGGGATGATGGAAAACAGAAGAAATAGCGAGATAAACGACAGCGATTCGGAGATGCTGTCAGTGCCGTATGTTTTGAGTTCTGTTGTAGTGCATTCTGGGATGTCCTCCGAGAGCGGTCACTACTACTCGTATGGAAGGAATGCGAGTAGCACTAATAGTTATGTAGCTCACCCATGTCCTAAGACCCGGGAAAACTCCAGCCTGGCAGAGAGCTCGCCAGCCACACAGGAGGAAAGGGGATGCGCAGACCACAAGTCCACGGACTGGTTCTTGTTTAATGACAGCCGAGTGTCTTTTACAAACTTTGAATCATTGCAGAACGTCACCAGTCGCTTCCCTAAGGACACAGCCTATGTCCTGGTCTACAGGAAACAAGAGGTCAGTGGACAACCAGGAAGTCCAGGGCCAGTTGTAAATGGTTCAAGACTGAGTGGAGAGCCTCCCCTGCAGAAAGAGCTGATGGATGCCATTACCAAAGACAACAAACTCTTCCTACAGGTGAGAATGTTCTACTTTATGATGCTCTTATGCTCACCAAGACTACATTTATTTGATCAAAATACAATTAATGAAGGTAATGTTTTGAAATACTATTACAATGTAAAAAATATATGTATTTTAATGTGTTCAAAAGTATAATTTATTCCTGCGCTGGCAGAAGTGAATTTTTAGCTGCCATCACTGCAGTCTTCAGTGTCAGATGATCCTTTAGATGCATTCTATCTAATATGCTGATTTGCTGCTCAGGAAACATTATATTATTATCAGCATTGAAAGAAAACATTTGTGCCACTTCATATTTTTGTGAAACAATGAAACAAAAAATCTGGATTCTTCTATGAACAGAAAGTTCAAATGAACAGCATTTATTTAAATATATATTTTTTTGTAATGTTGTAAAAGTTTTTACGGTAAATGTAATGCATCTTTGCTGAATAAAAGTTTTTTTTTTTTTTTAATAAAAAATAAAAATAAAAAACTTTTTTGAATTGTAATATATAACTGTAATATTATCAGTGCATAACACTCATTTGTTTTGTTAGGATCTGTTTTTTTTTTTTTTTTTTTTTTTAGTATATGTATTTCTCATACAAGACTTGCATACAAATTATCTATCAACATTTATGATTTAAAATACATTTTATGGTTGTGAAACTGTTCTGATATCACAATGAAGAAGACTTCTGAGAAAACTTTATTAAGTAGTAATATTTTCACAAATAAAATTCATTTGAACAATTGCTAATAAAATCTTTAAAGTCATGTGGTGCAAATACATGAAGGGGAAAAAACAGGAAATTATATCATAGAGAAAAAACCCTGTTGAAAACTCCCATGACATATATCTCTTAAAACATCAGGTAATATGAATTACACCATTTTTAATTATTAATTCACAAATGTAATTAAATACTTTTTAACTTAAAGGATATTAAAGACTTATTTTTTTAAGCTTTGTTGAACATAATAACAAGATACTCTTTTTTTTTTTTCTGGTGTAATGAAATTATTTATTGTTATTCCACGTTATTTTTATTTTTTTTTTCAAAATCAAATGAAGCCTTTTCCTTTATCTTGGACAAGCTTATTAATCAGTTGATAAGAGTTGAACCTGGAGCATAGATTTAACCCTTCATTTCTTTTCCTTCCAGGAGCAGGAGCTGAATGCCAGAGCTCGGGCTCTTCAAGCAACCTCTGCTTCTTGCTCGTTCCGACCCAATGGTTCGGATGACAACGAGCCCCCTGGCAGCTGTGGACCCTCAGGTGGGGGTGGAGGAGGGGGCTTCAATACCATCAGTAGACTCGTCTTCTAAGGAAGAGTCACAGACACTCCCCTTAGGGCGCTGGACAGTCCCACTGACAACACCACCAGAATCACCAGATTTGTTTTGCCCTAATTCCCCACAATGGGGATAAGTGTGCCACCTCAGAACAGATGTCTTAATTTTTCTGGTTTGTGTGCTTTTTCCCATTTGCTGTGATGCCCATTTGAAATGAACTGAAGCACTTGAGTACTGTAGGTCAAAACTGGGCATGCAATAAATATGTACAGAATACAGTAATAATTATTGTCTCATCCTGGAATCTTAATCATTTCTTTTTATTAAACAGGAATCATTAGACCGAGAATGGTTTTAAAAATAAAAGCAAATATTTTTGGACCATACTATACTGTGAACTACTTGCATGAATATTTTAATTGGGAGTTTTTCAACTTCTAGTTTGGGGATTACAATAATATCTGTTTTGTCAATTATTTGATTACAATTAAGTTATTTTATTCATTCAGGGAATAGTTTTTGACTCAACTTTATAATGATAATTATTATTTTTTATTTTACTTTATGTGCTTTAAATACTTTAGATTTTACAAAATTATTGGACTAGCTACACAATAAACACCTTGCTCTTGCTGTACAGTGTTAATATGTAATAATTACGTTTTTTTGCTTTATAGTGAAGACTCGTCATAACTTTACATGATCTAATTGTATTATTTAAAATGCATGTTATGATTTATCAAATATCTGTCAAATTCTGTGTCATTTACTGGTTAAAAGATTTAATAAGACTGTGCATATTTTATTTCAAGGTTAGATATGTAATTTCAGAATGAAAGCTCAGTGTTATATCAAAAAGTGTTCAGTTACAGTAAGGCACAGATCATTTGACCTAAGGACAAATTCATTGATACATTTTCATTACAATATATAATAACAATGGTTTATACTGAACTTTAAAGCAACAATTATAACAAGTGTTATTCCTGTGAATATTCTGCTCTTGACATGTTCTAAGACAATAATCACGCTGAGGTCTGTTTTGACTATCAGAGCATGAGACCTTTGTTAGTCACCTTGTGGCTATCAATCCATTAGTCCACCCCCAACATCCGTGTGTCCTCAGTTTGAACCACTGCGCTCCTGTCCTTTGCTGAACCCTGATACAATGCTCTGCCTTTGAGCTAAAATCAGTGTGGCATTATTGTTGTGGTGCATTAGCTTAGAATAGACACTTAAGGCTGTGGTGAAGCACTCCTTAGATGCACATTTCTTAATTGAAGAACTAATACATGTAGAAAAATCAGCTTTGTGGTTTTCAAACGTGGGCACCTTTAGTTCTTCATTCCCTCCAGAGCCATTAGCTTTATGTCATGTTGGGCACTGCAGCATTGCAATCACTCACACAAGTCTCTAAAACCATTTGGTTAAATCAATGACTCTCAATTATTCAACAACTGAGAGCGTCACATGTCTTTGGCTACAGTTTAGGCCACTCCCACTGACAATTTATTCTGGGACATAGAAATTGTTATAATATTGTACTGTGATAATTATTTAAATAGCCACTTATATCGTATTCAGGTTTTTAGATCAGTAATCAAAGAAAACGACCAAGGTGTTGGTTGTGAATTATCAAATACTTAATATAAATTATAGGCTACAGCAAATAACACTCTGTTGCATACAGGTGCTGGACATATAATTAGAATATCATCAAAAAGTTGATTGAGTTAGTGTTTTGATTTAATTAGCCTATAGAGTGTGGTACCAGGTGTCTTCAATATTTAACCTTTTCACAATATTCTAATTTTCTGAGATACTGCATTTGGGATTTTCCTTAGTTGTCAGTTATAATCATCAAAAATAAACATTTGAAATATATCAGTCTGTGTGTAATGAATGAATATAATATACAAGTTTCACTTTTTGAATGGAATTAGTGAAATAAATCAACTTTTTGATGATATTCTAGTTATATGACCAGCACCTGTACTGTCATTATAAAGTCTTCATTTTGCGTTTGATTTATACAATTTGACCATTTGATGAGTAAGTTTAACAACAGACTTTTGTAACTGAATCTGATAAGACCATTTATCTGAGAAAAAATAAATAAAAATAATAAATATATACCTCAAAGATAAAAAAAAAAAAAAAAAATCACTGTGAACTGAAGTGAATAAATCAAATGCTTTCTAACTAAGTACCCTCCACCATCTTTCTGTATCTTTTCTATTTCTGATTTAAGTTTTTACATCTTTAGAGTTGTAATAAATGAGCAATAATTAGTAATACTGAAGTTTCCATACGCTACTCGACATCATTATAATTAGCTATCATTATATAAAAAAAGAAGATTAATTAAAATGATTAGTTTCAAGAATAAACCAAATCCTTAAATTGGATAAGTGATTCCTAATTTATTCATTGTATATACATTCTAAGTTTACTGGAAGTGCATCTCCATATTGCAGAGTTCATTTTAATCCACAACCTGAAATCACATGAAGATTTCAGGATAATAAACTGACTAAATCAGTCCTTTGCACTGAGCTGCAGTGAGTAGGCACAAAGCTTCAGAGATAACTAAGGCGTTTATCATTCCAAAGATACCAAACCCACGAACATGAAAGTTCTGTATTGAAACTGTTCACTTTCCATCATTATATTGCTAAGTACCAGTGATATAAACTTCAGTACCTTGTACTATGCTTTTTATGTTGTTTAAACACTGTGTGCATTTCTTCCATTTTAGTCATTATTTATAAACGTATAGCCTATGTGTATAAACTCCTGTATTTAAATAAACATAAGGGTCATAACTGCAGGCTAAACTCGGACAATACATGTAAGTGCAGTCTTTATCAAGACGTCCGCTTGTATATTTATATTGGAAATAGAAAAGTGACTCTTTTCTGCGATTCGGTTCTTTCGAACAGCTCGTTTGAAGAGTCGGTTCAAAATCAAATTCAATGATTCTTTTACGTGCTGACATAATTACGTCATCGTGTGTCGAATATTACATACCCTAGATGTTTAAAAAAGCCAAATGTAGACACACGTTGCTGTTTATTACTTTTTCGAATGGGCTTATTAATTGCAGTGTTTATTGGAATGTTCAGGTCATGTTTATTGCAGCATGATTCAGCTCATACAAATATAAACACACACACACACACACACACAAAACTAAAAAAAAAGTGTCTAAATATAATTTTCAATCTTATTAAACACTACAAACATACAAAGGCTTGCCAAATAATATATATATATACACTGATCGACTATGATTTTTATTGTTATTTTACAAACAAATTATTTTATAATTTTTTTTTTTTTACAAAAAGCTGGTTTGCGAACCGGTTCAGTCGAATCATTAAAAAAAATCTGACTTCAAAAACAACAACATACAAACTATTACTAATTTATTTTAACATTCTTAATCCGAACTCAAGCTATTTCATTTGGGACTTCATTGGGTAAGAGATTTGTTTAACACCGATTATTTCCTCCTCTTACGGAGGAATACTCCAAGACTACATTTCCCATGATGTAATGCTCTGTCTTGACCGACTTCTCCCTGCCTCCGCGGGCCAGAGGAGGCTGAGTTTAGGGAAAGTCTCGACGTCTCTGCTTGTCAATCAGCAAGGAGCCGCGGGGAGTGAAACTGGAGGGAAGGTCGACGACAGGGACGGATTTCTAGTCCAAAAAGCACTTCAGTGCCAATGCGACCACAATGTTTTGGAAAGAAATTATATATTTTCAAGGAAACTGTTTTGGTTTACTTTGAAATAAGGCAATAAAGCAAAGCTTTCACTACGCCGAGCTTGGCGAGTATTACTCGCTGCCTCGTTGCATTTCAGCTTTGGGGAAAACAAACGAAAACAGCGGATGATTTACTCTGACAAAGTATGTAAACTAAAAGGAGGCTCAACTACAGACGGATATTGCTGTGTTTAGACATATTGTGTTTGATCTATCAGAGGAGAGGACTTGATTCAGGAGAGTTTGTACCCGCGTCGCTGTCGGGAAGCTCTTCCCGTGTGGACGTGCTGCTGGAAACCAGGAGTGACGGTATTCCTGTTGTTTCAATACACGCACTCAAAACACTTGGGCGCAACTTCCACCTAATGTTTTGGGACTTTGGTTTCATATGTTGCAGGTTGAAACACGAAACCTAAAGCGCGTATTTTCCTGGAAGGTTAGAAGAAAATGAGCGGAGGAGATGTGGTGTACACGGGGTGGCTCAGAAAGTCTCCACCTGAAAAAAAGTTACGGCGTTATGTAAGTAACGTTTTAAACTTATTCAAATAGCCTTACAGTGTTGTAACCGCAGGACTGTTGGAGCGAGGTTCATGCAAATTAATAGTGCGCTTTTCAACAACCGCGGGTCAATCACTGCTCGCGAGCTTTCTGTTCAGGCTTTCTCGTTTCTGAAATGCTGACGATTCAAGAATAGTTTGAAAACGGGATCCGTTCCTCAAAAATATGCGACAGAGCGTGTGTTTGGACGCTTTGTGTCTGTTCAAAGCACTGAGATTGTTGTGAAATTCGCATGTGCAAAATCCTTTTTTGATCTGTTCCCCTAGACACACCTACCGGTGTTAGGAAATAACTTTTTTTAAGCATTTACACGGAAACTAAGAGCGTTTTTGTTGCTGTTGAGAAATAACCATGAATAATGTACACTTTGGGACTCTGATGCCGGTTTTTCTAGAAAAGGCTGTGTTTTTTTTCTACATGGAGTGGGTCGCTCCCTCATGGGCGGCGCCATGTTGACATCACATGACATAATTGACCTAGGTACGAGTCATTAGTTAAAACCCCTTAACTGTCACTCACGTTTTTGAAGATAGACTTTAATGTGCATGATACAAATCAAAATTTTTATAATTCATGACTGAAAACATTTTGTAATATGATATTGAATTACCATTTACATGCTAATGCAATGTCTGATTTGAAAATGTTTTTAAAGGATGAATATTGAGATTTTAAGTTTCAGTTGATATATAATTCCTGATGATTTCTAAAATGTGATAGAGAAAAAGGCAATGTAGAATTATTTTGGTCAAAACTCCTGTTATAATGTAGATTTTTGAGGGTGCACTCTTGTCATAAATTAATCCATTACATTTCCTACATCATTTTAAATAAAAAAAACATTGGTAAAATATATATTTGGGAGTCTTAGGCCTTTCCAAGATTGGACTAGATTTCATTGTAATATAGTGAAGTAAATGTAGGCGTCCCGTTTTCGGTAGTATAGTGGATGAGATGTGAAAAAACGGAACAAACTTTATGCATCTCTAACTATAGGAATCTGTCCCAAAGTGTCTAGTACAGTTGGGAACGATAAGAGCCAGTTATGCATAAACCTTAATGATGCTTACTGTTTTAATGGAATGTGGCTTGACCTGCAAACACCACGATCATACATCTCAATCTAAACATCTTTATGTTCTGTTTTCTCATGCAGAAGTTGTTAGCAACATTCTTTAATGCAAGAGACTGTGACAATATTGTGTGTGCACAATTTCTTTGCAGTAGCTATGGCTCTTTTGAAATCTAATTGGCCACTTTTGAAAGTCTGGTTCAAGCAAGTGTGTTCATAGATTCAATTTAGATTGAGTTTAATTGTACCAATTGCACTGCTAATCATTGACAGCTGGCTTCTTGATCTGTGCATTAAAAAATAATCTTTAGTTTTGTATTAAATATATAGTCACTTTACATTTTCAAGGATTTCAAGGTTTTTAGAATTTTTCACCAAATACAAGAATATAAAATGCCTTTGTTTGCTGCTACTTTAGTTGTCAAGACAACTGAACACTCACCTCTCCGTTCTCTCTGCACTGGATGACTCAATGCATTTAGTCATTCACACACTCTGTGTGTACCATGGGGTCTTCCCTTCCTCTTAGTGGTAATATACACCAATAATCTGTAATGAAATCACTCACTTATAGCTCTGCCTGCTATCGAGCCCCAACCAAACATGTTAGAAATCGCCTTCAGGCTCATGTGTGATGCTTTTTTTTATTGGATTCCTTTAATCTGGTGGAGCTCTGCTCGAAACATTGCTATTGTTTTGAATTCATGTTTTATCTCCTTGTACAATCAGCATCATGGTTTAGACTCAAACAGCCAGGTATTTTGCAAAAGTGGGATTTTTGGTATATTTGCCATTGTGTAGAAAGAACGTTTGATTGACAACTGTTGCATTTGGTCTTGTAGCTAATGCGTATGCTTGAGAGATGGGGAGTGATTTCACATGCTTTGAGCTTCCAGGGTAAACGGTAGTCTGTTGAACGTGATGAACAATATTTCATGGCTCCAAGTCTTAATTCAAATGATTTCTGAGCTCATCCACACAGCAAGAACAATTAGATTAAATCCAAGCAAGAACAAGTGCTGTGCTGTAACAAAGAATGTTCTCAAGTAATTGGTAGATTTCATTTTGTTTGAGACCTATTTAAGAAAAGGGATTGTGGACCAAAGCCTTTTTAGTTGTTTAGTTGGTTTTTAGAGTGAGATAAGAAACTTTAATTCCATTTATTTCTCCTTTCTTGTTGCAGTACATTCTAGGTTCACTATAGTTTTAAAGTGCCGTTCCTCGATATTGGTCTTCATTCTCAGCCTGTTTTCTGGTGCATGAAGATGGAGTGGTCTCAATGTATCACATGTGGCTGATTAGGACCAGACTGCTTTTATTGGAGCCAAGTGGCTGCTATACTCCTCAAAAGGAGCCCCATGCCAGGTGTACAGGCCTATTAGAGATTTTATATCCGTTTCTGACCAGCTATACATGGATAAACATGATCTCTAAATTTAGAATCCATTTTTCGATTTCTTATGCTGGGTCTGCACTCTGCACTGAGAAACTTCATAGTCGAATAACTTCATGTTATTCGCAGACATCCTACAAAAATGTACTGTAATGTCAAAAATGTTTGAGGATGGTAGGGTTTTTTTTTTAATTTTTTTTTTGAGAAATTGAGAAAGAAATGTTTCTCGGGCACCAAATCAGCATATTAGAATGATCATGTGACACTACTGAGAATTCAGCTTTCCATTACAGAAATAAATTACAGTTTATAATATCACAATAGAAATCAGTTTTTTTATATTGTAATATTATTTCACAATATTAATCTTATAATTGTATTTTTATCAAATAAATGCAGCCTTGGCAAGCATAAAATACTATTTTAAAAACATGAAATAGATCTTGCTGACCCCAAATGTTTGCAAAGTAGTATTTGTCATTCAAAATCCATTGATTATTAACCCTCATTCTGTGCCCTCTTGTGTCTATATTAAATCAATCTCTTCTTGAGTCTTTGAAGATACTCTTTAGGTAACTTATATCCTACTCATTAGTGGAATTCAAAAAGACCTGCAGCTTCCAAACAGGATGAACTTTTTTTTTTTTTTTATAATTAAAAAGATAGCATCATTTACATTTGAACCAGCTGGAAATTTGAATGCTTTGAACATGTTATGAAATCATAACAGTGGAAATGAGACAATAGCACTTTGTTTTGTTTCATTATATGAAAGATCGGAGGTGGTGTCTAGCTTCTCACGATACTTTTTTTGCATTTTATACTCTAAATCATACAAATCTAAATTGTAGGGACTAGAAAAAACGTAGAACAGCTGATTTTTCTGAAAAAAGTCATTGCATGTTCTCTGAATCCTCTTGTGCTGTAAAGCTTTAAACAGCATAGGGTCAAAAGTCTGATGTTTTTTTTGGCAGCAGTTCCAAGAGCAGAGCAGATCATTTGACTTAAATGTTTGCAGGGAATATTCTCGATGGCTCAAAGAGCACTGTTCTTTGCTAGGGTCTTCTCAGACAGTTAACTAACTAGTATTGCAGTAGTATAATAAAAGGGGCTAACTGACTATAACTTGTATTTTTTCTGATACATGTGACTGGTGGCATCAGAAGATCATGAGTTATTACTCCCCACAATAGCCATGTCATATTCCTCAAACTGGACTATTACGTCAGTTAGAAATGTCCTGTCGGCTCTTTTTTTTAGTGTCTTAGCATTTTCCATTTTGGCCTCATCCTCTCTTCTTTGTAAACTTCTTCTTTCACACCCTCCACATAATGCTTGGAGAGACTTATCGTGAAAGAGCCAAATGAAGTTGGTAACACACGTACGGTTAGGCAGCACACATTGAAGACTGGAGTGTTAATGCTCACTTCTGCTATTGAGACCATCTCATGTGATTTCTTACTGGATTGTATTTGCTTGTATATTTATATGTATTGTTTATGGTCCATTTCTGTGTAAACTGTTTTTGAGTGTATCCCAAAATATTAACACGATTCACGTTTAACGGCAATGCATATTTAATCGAATTTAAACCAATCAAATGTTCTTCAAAATCAGAATGCCACTCCCCCTTCATTGTTCATGTAACCTATTGGCTAAATAAAAACGTAGAGATGCAATAATAACATTCTGGCCAATACCTATAAGCCAGTTGATTTCCATGTTATGACTGATAAGCGATATAATATTACAATTAATTTTGCATAAATTAAAAATAAAGTGCTGAAACTAAAACCAGTCATTTAAATGCTACAGGTGAATCTAGGCATTACAACATTATAATATACCTTATGAAAAATGGATTTCCTTCACAAGATTTGCTAAAGTTTTCATCAAACATAAAACTTAATATAAACACAACAAATATATTGGATCTTTAACTATGCATAGATATCCCTTTAAATTAAATATCCAGTAGGGTAATCCTCTATTAACCAATGTTAATATATACAATATATATTGTGCATCCCTAAAAAAAGAGAAGCTAGTCTATGTCCTGCCCAAACTTCTTGTTTCAATAGGAAATGCCCACACATGACCTCTTTCAAGAAGCGTTCTAGTATGACAGTGGTATCGACTACAATATGTCCCACTGACAATAACGTGCACCTCAGTGTTTAGTGTTGCTTTTTCAACTCCTGCTTTGCAGTAGCCTTTTTCTGAGATTGTGAAATTATTGTTTATGGTTGGTATTACATAGCGGCTTTCCACAGTGCAATAAGCGTCAAGGAAGATTGAGAGGTTGGCGCAAAACAGGGAAAGAGAGCCAGAGGGGAAAAATGCAGGAATCTGGAGACTTGTGCAGCTCAACCGATCTAATCAAGAACACACTCCACCCTTCTGTTTTAATGCAACTCCGCAAGCTCTAAGCATTTACAAAGCACGGTTAGCTAGCGAGCCATATGCCATGCTATGCATTGGTGCCCTTGCTCACTACTTACACGTGTGCAGTTGCATTTTAAAAACTTGCTGGTCTGAATTCAGTGGGGTGCACAGAAAAACAAAAGAGTAGTTCTTTACTTAGTGGTTGAATTATTTATTTTAGTCAGGATTTATCAAATCTGCTTAGGTGGGGGAAACATAATCGCACAACTTTTTGCTGAAACAAACATGCATAGAGAACAGAAACAAACAGTGTTTGTGGCTGGGGTTATCGGCTTAGCTAGGTGCTGGTGCAGACATTTTGGCTCATTTGTTTTCTCTCTCACTCTCTTTCTTCCCTTCCCCCTCTTTCCCACCCTGACTGGTCATTTGTGTCCAGAGTAGTTCTGTTAGGGCTGAGAGGGGCCCTGATACTGGATTGCCTCTGCTATCAATTATTAACTCTAACAAATAAGAAAAGACCTTTTGCAATATTAATGTGCTTCACTCCTACCCGATATAGCTTTTCAATAGGTATGGACCGAAATGTAAATTCTCGGCTGAAACTGAAAGTTCTGGCCAAACTGGGCTGAAAACCAAAACTGAAAATGCTAATCTGGAATTAGCTTTTGTTTTCGAATGGCTTGCAAAACAGAGATGCTGTTGTTTCTTTGACATTATTATAATGTGCATACATAGAGAATAGATCATAGAAATCCATAATGATGTTACATATAATTTGACAAAATAATGATGGTATGTTTAGTAAAAGAAGCTTTTCTGCCTTGTCACATGAAAGATGAATTCGATTTTGGTCATTTCATTTGACGTTGCATTAAATAGCATCACAGCAAGCAAATATTCTTTATTATTGTGCCTGACCAAGAGGGTGACTGTTGTATGTTTAGTTTGGCTTGGAGAAAAATGCAAATACACACTGAATACAAACTAGTCTGTTTGTATTTTTCTGTGAGAGTCCCACCACACACAGTGTCTGGACTGACTGGTCAGTGTTAGCCTGGTCCAGGTGCCACTGGTCAATATATAATTTACATGTTATAATTAAAAAAATGGCATGTATTGCCTTTGTTACTGCTTGTTTTGTTGTTGATGTAGTAAACTTAGACGATTCACGTCAAGAGTTTTAGAGGAAAAGCATGCAGTCCTCACTCATTTCTGTCGAATGCCAGCGTTTCTCCATTCTCATTTATAATCACTGCTGAAATGGATTCTTATTTTATGAGTCTATATGCTGTGTTCGGTTAATGCGTGAACTTCATATTATTTGTTACGCACTTGCGATTGCTTTAGCAATTGCTTTAGCGTCTCAATTCAAGCAGCAGGTGAAACCATCATATCTTTCTCTTTATTAATACGAATTAAACATGAATGGACACTAAAAGGTTTATTATAAGATACAGTACAATTTACTGAAATGTCTCATGTAACCTCTAATTCAGTGTGGAAAACGTGTAAAGCTTGTAAACAATGTCACATAACAATGCATTTACTTCAGAATAACCAGTCAGTGTCCATAAGCTCATTAGTTAGCTATAAAAAAAAATAACTATTAAGAGGAGCATTTTGCTAAATCTATGGACTATATTGCATAGGAGCTAAAGATAAAATTTAACACCTCCTATATAATTGCATGTTACTAAGCCCATCCTTAAAAATATTCTTGTTTGCCGTAACCCGACAAAACAACTAATACAAAAGCAATAAAATAATGTTAATTATATTTTTGTAAGTATTGTAAATATATAAATTATCTAGGTCTACATACAAATTAAGTTTAAGTTATTTATTTTAAAGGTGGGGGGGGGTACCTATAGAGTAGTACTGCATCCTTCATATCTCCAAAAATTCTTCAGTTTTATTATATTTATAAGCGAAAAATAGTCTGTGCCGATTTTTTCCGGAAAAACACGAGCCGCTAGAAGCGTGACGTGTGGGCGGAGCTAAAGAATCACGAACGCGAGTAGGCTTTTGTGTTGAGAGCGTTTGGAAGTTGTGACATTACCGTGAGGAACAAAAAAAACATCATCCAAAACAAACCATGGCTAACAGTCAGATTCAGCCATTTATTTATCCCGAGGCTGAAACTGAACGAGAGCAGCAGCAGCAACGACTACAACAGCGTCTCTATGTGGTATGTATTGAAACTGTATATATGTGCTTATGTAACCCCTCTCTCCCGGGTCCTTTCTGATGCTCTTCGCACTCGCTCCGAGCGGGGCCCGAACCCGGGTCTCCTCTAACAAGGAGGCTAAATGGCTACAGCCACTAGTGTCTGTTGCTAGTGCGTCTCTTGAGATCGGGGAGGTTTTACCTGCACAGCACTACTCGCTGGCCTCCGTTACACTTAGCGGTTTTGGAAAATGACTAAGTTCCACTTTGTCGTCTTTTTTTTTCTTTAAAGGTGTACAAGGTTTACTTGATGTGCTTACTCACCGATAGCTAAGTTAACAACACAAAGATATTTGAAGCAGTTTTACTCACCGCCTGCGGTTCCAACACACGATCGTGACCCTTTTTCGTTTGGACTGCATTATCCTTAAGAAATAAACGATATGCAAATCCGGCATCAAACTGGGACTTCTGCATCTTTGAAATGCAGGGACTCCGTCGATGCTCTTTAAAAATAAACTCCGTCCACTGGTCCCTTGATGTTTTTTTTTTTTTTGGTAATCTGTGCAGGGTTGTCTTGCCCTGGCAACCAAAAATACACTTCTTTTGTGACATTTCGCGACGCTCTTGCTCTGATCAGTGAATGCCTCTTGTGCTCTCAGTGCTCTGCTATACGGGAGCGCGCGCTCTTACGGCAGAAGTGACCTTAGGACCCATATAAGGAAATTCCGCTCCATCTAACGTCACACAGAGCCATACTCGAAAAAAAACTTTACGAAACTTGTGACAAACCGGAAGGAGTATTTTTGGAACAAAAATACTCCTTCAAACGTACAACTTAATTTTTGAAACTTTGTCCATGTTTAGCATGGGAATCCAACTCTTTAACAGTGTAAAAAACTCAGTATGCATGAAATAGCATTTCACCCCCCCTTTAAATAAAAACCTGTGACGTCATCTGTGTTTACACTACTGGTTAATGGATGTCACACTATGGCCTGTGTGTTCGCTTCGTCTACTCTCATTCACTGTCAGAGTCAACGGTTTGTGCTTGGTAATGATGGCTGTGGCTGCAGTAAACATAATGTTTGCGGTCACCGTTCAAAGTCATACGGGTTCGCGCACTATAATACATAGAAAAAATGCATTAAAACAGCTCGACACTGCTTTAACTTAGCACAAAGTTCTGGAAAAACTGTGCTCAGATCTTTTCCCATCCCTTCTCCCGTCTAGTCTAACCGTGACCGTGTCGACTGTCACTTTATGTTCGAAAATCTATTGCACGAATCGATTGGACAAACAAACACAAGTTTCGAAAACGAAAATAGGAAATTGATTTTAACGGCCTTCTCTCGGAGCGCGTCCAGGTTTTTTTTTGGGAACGCACGTCACACAGCAACTGCAATGGCCCTTGATCAAGTTCGATTTTTGGCCTTTCACAGTAAAACAAAAAAAATGGGGCACCTTTATTCTTGTCCAGTTATTTGTTTAGTCAGGTACTTTTATTAACTTTAAAAAAATTATTTTATGCACTTTTACGTAAATAAATCAGTCATTTTGTTATATTACAACCAATTTTAATTGGATCTTTTCCCACACTCGCACTGATTTTCTCTGTCAAAGATTCTGTTTTCAGCTGTTAAAGTTGATATTGTTGACATTGTAGGCTAAAAAGATCATTTGTGGCTTCCTCTTTCAGCTGAGGCATTTTGTTACTGAAACCCCTAGTATACAAGTACACCTATATTTTTCTGATCTGGATTTAATTTTATCAGAAAGAGTTATCAGAATCAAGATTATATAATGGCTCAGTATTGTTAAAAAAAACACTGGCCAATTCCATCAATAGCTGTCACAATATCTTATCTGCATCAGTTGTGCTTCTTCTACACTCCGGTAATAAACCGTTTAGAAAAGAAGAAATAAAGGCTAAGGTAAACATTGGTTTAGTGGAGTGCATTTTCAGTCATTTTAATGCCTTGGCATTTAAAAAGCGAACGCATCTATGACTGTGATTATTGTCTGAATGGTTTTTAGAGAGGATAGAATGTGGAGTAACTAATAATATGTTGGAGTAATAATAATAATTAAAAAAGATTCATAAAAGTGGGAAACCGCTGGTATGATCCTGACATTTTGGGATACATATGATCATGTAGCTGCATTCATGGCGATATTTGTGCGGTTTGCTCAGGCCAGCTCTAGTGCCTTAGGTGTATGCAGATTCTCATGAGAGCATTACATTAGCATTGGGTAAGCATTTGTTGCTCGGTTGATTTGATTTTATTGGCAGGATGGTGTGTGTTTTAGGATTCCAGTGGTGAGGGAACAGGCCTCAGTTGTCTAAACTTATTCACACAGTCTGCTCTCTAGAGGGCCTCCAAAGGCAGCCTCTGTCTGGGAGTAAGGGAAGGGGGCCTGTCCCTTTAAAACACACACACACACACACACACACACACACCCCATACATTAGTCCCTCCCTTTACACTATGACCTTTCTATTTTTGCTGGGAAGCTAAAGAGTTTTTATTATTCACCAGGGCTCCATCCGTTTGATCCAGAGCACAGCATTTCATATACAGGCTATTTACATTCCTTATTTGTGGGAAACTATTTTGGAAAAATGCAGATAATAGGAAATGGTTCTTGAGCATATTAAAAGCATATGAGCATATTAGACTGATTTCTGAAGGATCATGTGACACTGAAGACTGGAATAATGGCATGGAATAATAAAAACACATTTCTAAAAATAAAATGTTATTATATTAAATAGGGTAAGTGTAAATATTAGCAGTGCAGTGTTAAAAAAAACACACAAAAAAACCCTGAACTACTGGCCTGACTGGAACAGCTGAAAAAAAATCCTTTGTTGTTGTGCCATGACTAATGTGTTTAAGAGCCCCAGTCTTGTAGCTCAGGATCATAAAATTAATTAAATTATTTTTCCTGCTACCACCTTTCTGTCTTGCTCAGTTTCTCAAGAAGTGGTTTTATTTCACAGTAATTTTGTCTGCATCTAGATTCCCACTGAAGTCACACACTTCGGGCTTTATCTGTAATGTTTGTTTGAAGTACTCGGTCATTGAGCATGACGAGTTTAGCTAATCATAACCGGCTGCAGTGCTCCGTGGCCCTTTGCTATCGATGCCTTCGACATCTGATTCACAACACGTTTGATTAGCTTTTGTTTTTTAATGTGTCATCGTCTACATATCTAGACTAGTGTTGTTTGGTCAGCTGATCCCGGATTAGTCTCCGGCCAAAGTGCTGAACTGTGAAAGTATGTACAGCAATGAGAGGCTTACAGGAAAAGGCAGTTTGTAAACAGATGGGAGCTTTTATTTGCAGGGGATATTTGTTCAGTCTTGTTCTTTTCCATGCAGAGATTAGATAAGAAGGAAATGGAAGTCTCTCACTTTCATTTTCTCAGTTGTTTTTGTTCTCTGTTTACCGTATAACATAGTTTGTTTTTCTGTATATATTTTTTTTTAATTCATTCAGTTTTTTCACAAGATCTTGCATGAAGCTGTAGAGTTATTTGACTGAATTGGTCGCAGTCTTGGGTCTTGGCCCTGATTAAAAGCCATGTCGATTGTATTCGGTCTCCCTTAAAGGGACAGTTCACCCAAAAAGGACAATTTTGTCATTAATTACTCTCTCATGTCGTTCCAAACCAATAAGACATTAATTTGTCTTCGGAACATGGACTAAGATATTTTTGATGAAATCTGGGAGCTTTCTGACCCTGCATAGACAGCAAGGGAACTACCATGTTCAAGGCCTAGAAACATAGTTAGGACATCGTTAAAATAGTCCTTGTGACATCAGTGGTTCAACCGTAATTTTATGAAGCTACGAAAATACTTTTTGTGTGCAAAAACCAAACAAAATAATGACCTTGTCAAGAAATTGTTGAAGCTCCTCATCTGCCCCCTTGCGCTCTTTCTCCTGTTCTCTCCTCAGCTGCTCCTGACGTGTCGTTCTGTTGCAGGCTGGGGTGCCTGACAGCAGCATGGAGACCATTTCCTGTGCTGCTGTGCTGCCACTGCTGATGGTTCCCAGATGGCTGTAGAGAACTCTGTTTCTATTTCTCTTTTCTTTATTTGGAATAAAGCCTAGTTATGGGCCTGAGCACATTAAGAGGAGGTGTTGGAGAGAGAGCGAAATGAGTAGGCTGCAGGACCAGAGCCGTATGGGATTGAAGTATCAGTTTTGGCTATTGCAGTGATGCTCCAGAATGACTGACGACATAATCCAAATTTACTGTAATAGAAAACACTTGTGCCTAATGAACATTACTTCAGAGCATTTACAGAGGCTTTCAGATATGCTGCCTGGATTAGTTTATTGTGCTGCTCCAAAATAAAATGAATGTTTTTGGGCATAACTAAAAAGTCTACATGAGATACTCTTCTTGTGCACTATATGATATGTTGTGCTAAGTAGCCTCACAAACCACGATCTCTGTGCAAGCACGCAAAAACAATCTTCATTAATGCACTAATAAAATCTAGGCATTAGAAGGCACAAACAGTAACCTGAGAGTGTGTGGCAGGCTAAAGGTTTATGGCAGTGATTCCTTCTTTACTATTCTCTGGTGGCACTCCTCCACCACTGCATCAATAATGCTATGGCAAGAGGAATTATATTTTACTCAATTTGAGTTAAAGCTGCAGTAGGGAACTTTTGTAAAAATATATTTTTTACATATTTGTTAAACCTGTCATTATGTCCTGACAGTAGAAATCAAGCTCCTCTGGCTCCTCCCAGTGGTCCTATTGCCATTTGCAGAAAGTCATCCGCTCCCAGTAAAAAACAACCAATCAGAGCTGCGGTCCGTAACTTTGTTTGTGTTCAAAATGTAGAAAAATGAACATAATAAGCGAGTACACATGAATCCATTTTCCAAACCGTGTTAGCTTGTCCTGAATCACTAGGGTACACCTATAATAAGTGTTTATATTCGGACTATTTTAGATTGCTTCGGGGATACCGCGGCGGAGTAACCCAGTACCTTTGTGATTCTTCATAGACAGAAACAGAGAGAATTAGCTCCGGCTACAATGTTCTTCCGCAAGACGCAAGCAGTTATGTTTATTAATCGCTAGAGCGTCAAAAGTTCCCTACCGCAGCTTTAATTCTGTGGAAGCTGTAAAATATTTGTGAGAAAAGCATGTTTATGTTACATTGTCTTTACCTGCTGTTCTCAAAAACAAACATGCACGAAGTATACTTTGGTTTTATCTTTTATTCTTTATGTAAATGTTATCTTATCTTTAGCGTATTATATGTGTACTGTATTTGTACAGTCAGATTTTTCTGACCTTGCATACTTTATGTAATTAAAGTTGTTAAACTTGAATCATTATCATTACTGACTGCTTGTTCATATGACAATATCTAGTTAAAAAGTACTGGTAAGAACACTTGGTATGACGTGTAATGTACGAGTCGAAAACGCTAGGCACGTTAACTTTCACTTAAGCTGGCATATGGTCTTCGCATCAGTGCAGAAAAACACCTGGTAAAAGAGTCGCGGGATAACGTGCGTCATCACTACAACACACCCTTTACGGCATTAGTTCTGGCTTTTGTTCACACAGAGCTCGTTCCAGGACTGAACCTGACAATGTTACTAGGTCCCCAACTCTGGATCGATCCCGAAATCAATCAACAAAGAAAGCGACCCGGCAGTTTTCCGGGTCCAATGTGCAGTGTGAAAGGGGCTATAGTGACATAGACATGTGGGGGCGTGTTTAAATTAACTGTTTTAGGAGGGCATGGATGGACGAGTCTTTACTTTTATGAAGAGTATCTGTTTGGTTCTAAGACTTTAGCTTTTGCAACTTTAGGGATCTTATCTATTCACAAACAGGGACGTTTTATTACAGATGCACGCACTTTTTCACGTCTTCTAAACTGTTGACAACAAACACCTGCTTACCCCTACTGAAAGGCTTGGAAGAGCAAGGACAGTATTTAATATAACCCCGACTGGATTATTCTGAACAAAGAAAGTCACATACACCTAGGATGCTTCGAGGGTGAGTAGAAGATCTAAGACTAACCCATTAAGAGGTGGATGATGATGGGCTTCTGGGTTTTGGTTAGGCTGTAACCCCAGTTTCTCCCTGTCCCTACTCAGGTGACAGTGGGCCACTAGTGTGTAGGAGGGGTCAAGCTGGAGACAAGCTGTTAAATGCCGCCGCCACACGGTGTAATTTCTCAGGTTACTGTGAGTCTGTTGGGGTCTGGCTCACATAGGACTACCCTTCCCCCTCACTGCGAGTGAGTGTGTGAAGGGAAGAGAGCTCTCAGCGACAGTCTGTGAGAGTGCTTTCTCTCCTGATTGCATTAGAAAGGCTGTTCAGTGTGGTTTGATATCTCCAGCCTGGCATAGTGCCAGATATACTCTTCATGTGTATAGCTGTGAGAAGCAAAAGACCTCTAATATAGACCATGCAGTTCACAGGCTTGTTTTTGATGTGAATGCAGTGGTGTGGACACCTCCTTCCACTCCAGAAGTGCTGATACGGGATGTCTTGTTTCCAGTCTACATTTGATTAATGACTTGCTCTGATTATTAGTTCATTACCCTTTTTTTTTTCAAGAACTTTGGATTAAGTTTCACTCCAGTAAATCTGCTCGATTCTCAAGGTCAGTACGGGCTCCTTTCATTTCCTCATTGCACGTTATGTTGTGCTGACAGATCTTGGAGAAAGACACCTTGCTTACAGTGCAGACGAGTGGCTCTGGAGTTCTGTTGTGCTCTCTATATAAGCAGGTGTTTGCAGCCTGCAGGTGTTTTAACCGCAGTGTGTTTGTAGGCTTGACTTTGGAACCTGAACCATTCACTGGGTTATTATATTCTCTGTTTGATGACCACCATTTACATATTTTCCACTAAATTGAAATTGGAATGTGCTGCATGTTTGAAACTTTTTTCTTTTCTTTTTTACTTTCTCCTATCTCAGCTGAATGGAAGTACTGGTAAAGTGAGTGTTTTTGTAGGATGATTTGCTTAAAGTATGTCGACGCTGTGATGTTTTGTGAGATTATGAAAACATTGGCGTTTTGGAACAACCAATGGAAACCATTAGAGAGTGTTCGGAAAACCTGCTTCTAAATGTTTGATGAATCTAGCTGCACCTAAATCATGCAATTTAACTTTTAGTTAGGCGTTTTATCTTATTATGATTGATTCATCCATGTAGTGCTGCAACTTGCTCATTGCATGATTCTGATATTCTTGTAAAGATTAAAAGTTATTGGTATGATCACCCGTAGCGGCTGAAGGAAGTAGGATAACGAGAACATAAAAAATAAAGTAAGTTACGGACACCGAACTACCTCCAGATCTCTGGATTCAAGACAAGACTCTCCGCTGTTTAATCAAAGAAATGTGACCGTGTTAACTTGTGACCTCTGTTTACCTATTATGAAAATAAACCATTGCAGAACCCTGACTACATTTTATGGTTTGTGATGCTAAAGAACATTTCATGACGTCTCAGACAACTGTAAATTTGTGGCTACTGTGGATTAATTATAAATGCTATTGTTAACTATCATAATAATTAATAAAAATTTATTTTAATAAAATTAATCGGTGGAGTAGTCGACTAATCGAAAAATAATCGTTAGATTAGTCGACAGAAAAAATAATTGTTAGTTGCAGCTCTACATCCATGGTGGTTTGTTTGTGTATTTATTTTACTGATTTATTTACTTATTTTTTAATTAAAATTGAATACCTTCTCTGTAATGTATGCTTGATGTTTCCAAAAAATAGTTCTTCACCCTTCCTTACAATCTGCAAACGTGCGTTCACATCTTTCAATCAACAACCAATTGATCGAACAAAGTTTTTCATTTCATTTGGATAAACATCAAAATACAGAAGAACATATTTGTTGCTAGTTCTGTTACAACGCAACTTTAGTAGAAAAATAGCTAGAAAAACATTCTTTAGTTTAGGTTGTCACGGTCATGGAAATATCAGGGAAATGTAAAATAAACCTAGAAAAATCAAGGAAATCAATACATGGAAATGTATTATGCACAGCTCTACAAAAAACCTTTGTCTGTGAGAAGTTGCACTCTGTGATTGCAGTTGCTGTGTTTTATGCATAACAGTAAAGGAAAGTGTTGGAAATGAATTTCCATGGCTTTGTTCAGAAGTAGTGAAAGCATATTTACAGGTTTTTCTAGCTGTTATGTTTGGCTTTGGTGTAGTAGAAGCACCCACGCAAGCTGAAAAACGAAGAAAGTATTATGTGGGTTTTCTTCCTGACACCTGAGTCGTGGAGGTCGCTGTCTGTTTTGGGCCCTGCTGAGCTGAGCACAGAGAGTTGGGTACTAAAAAGAGGGGATTGTTTGTACAGACCTAAGCAGTGCTCTAGTCATGTGAAGAGAGGCTGCCAAGGCCAGAAGAATGTGTTGAATGTGAATGACGCAGCTTTGACGGAGACATGTGACTTTGAGAGCGATAGATAGAAAGGAAAGGGTGTCAGGGAGGAGGGCAGTTGCCTCATGCAGGCAAAGTGCCACCCCGCTGACCTTTTTATGCTAGCGTAACTATCGCCCCCTTGGATCAAAGAGCTGGGATGGAGGGAACTGAAGACAAGAGTGCGCCTACCCTGTTTGCGTATGTCTGAGTTTGTTGATGTCATGCCCCTTTGTTTCTCTTCATCTTGGTCAGATGACTAGCCTATGCTTTACCACTTGGTGTGTGCTGCAGCTATTGCTTAGACGTAATCTATAACCTTTGAGATGTCCTTTTAGATGGCTTTATAAAGGGTAAACACTCTCATGCAAACTTTTGTGCCTTTGTTTTTAAATGTCAGCATTATTATACATATCTTTAAGTGTTGCTGCTCAGTGTGTTTAGGCATGACATGACAATATTTTCTGGTATTAGACCAATATATAATATATAATGATATTATTGGCTAACAGCAGTCGGCCTTGGACACCAGGTAGTCAGTTGAATTGTATCTTATATAAACACATCAGGATTTGCTGGATATTATCATTATATTGACTGTATATAGCAAAAGCTAAATCACAAATTGTTGAGGAAAAACTGGACCTTTTATGCAGAATATTTTCAGTATGCCATTAAATGCTATCCAAAGCATGCAATTGTTTAAAAAATTGTGGAAAACTACACAAAAAAGCATCTTTGGTTGTAAAATAGAAAAAAAAGAAAAAGTATAAGAAAAGATGGATACTTGAGACCAAAGATATTTTAAAGGGGGGGGGGGGTGAAATGCTTTTTCATGCATAATAGTTTTTTTTTTTACACTGTTAAAGAGTTGGATTCCCATGCTAAACATGGACAAAGTTTCAAAAATTAAGTTGTACGTTTGAAGGAGTATTTCTGTTCCAAAAATACTCCTTCCGGTTTGTCACAAGTTTCGGAATGTTTTTTTTCGAGTATGGCTCTGTGTGACGTTAGATGGAGCGGAATTTCCTTATATGGGTCCTGAGGGCACGTCTGCCGGAAGAGCGCGCGCTCCCGTATAGCAGAGCACTGAGAGCACAACAGGCATTCACTGATCAGAGCAAGAGCGTCGCGAAATGTCACAAAAGGAGTGTGTTTTTGGTTGCCAGGGCAAGACAACCCTGCACAGATTACCAAAAAAAAACAGCATTAAGGGACCAGTGGATGGAGTTTATTTTTACAGAGCATCAACGGAGTTGTGCAAGTGTTTGTGTTTGTTCCCTGCATTTCGAAGATGCTTGTTTTACAAACATGGCCCAGTTTGACGACGGATTTGCATATCGTTTATTTCTTAAGGATGATGCAATCCCAAAGAAAAAGGGTCACGATCGTGTGTTGGAACCGCAGGCGGTGAGTAAAACTGCTTCAAATATCTCTGCCTTCTTGTTAGTGCGTCCGCCTCCCATCGGAGACCCGGGTTCTAGCCCCGCTGGGAGCGAGTCGTTGCTGCTGCTCTCGTTCAGTTTCAGCCTTGGGATCTGATTCTGGATCATAAATATACGCTGAATCTGACTGTTAGCCATGGTTTGTTTTGGTTGTTTTTTTCCTCACGGTAATGTCACAGCTTCCAAACGCTATCAAAGCAAAAGCCTACTCGCGCTCGTGATTCTTTAGCTCCGCCCACACGTCACGCCTCCAGTCGGTCGTGTTTTTCCGGGAAAAATCGGTACAGACTATCTTTCTCTTATGAATATAATAAAACTAAAGACTTTTTGGAAATATGAAGGATGCAGTACTACTCTATAGGTACTCAAGATTAACAGGATATTGAGTGAAAACGAGCATTTCACCCCCCCTTTAATAATAATTTTTATTTATTAATAGTTGTTTCATTGCAGTGCGCATAAAAAAAAAGATGAATCAAATTAGCGATTTTAGTATCTAAATGTTATTGTATATTGACAGTGTTTTGCAAGTATTGCGATGTCGATAATAAAAGTCAGTCACAGACGATAATCGCCAGTATCGAGAAAAATAATTACAAATAGGATGGTCCCGTAGTTACCATTCACATATTTATGCACATGAAATAGCATGAATAAATATTTTGTAGCCTATGCTGGTGGCTAATTATTAGGGAATAAAAATCTGTTCTGGAATCACTTAATTTTCTGTGCACAGACGAGGACAGCACAGTATTTAGAGTCCCAGCCTCAGATGAGACCGAGCAGAGGATTTGATTTATTTATACATTGTTGCTGCCACACAGATCTAATATAAACATACGATTTCTTTCCCAGCTGTTTACCTTCACAGACATAAACAACTGTTTTCGTAACTCGTGTGTTTTTAACCTAAACTTGTGTGTGAAAGAAAACTTAATTTAATACTCAAATGCTGTGACCGCTGTTTCTGTCCGTGTGCTTCAGAGGTGTGCGTAAACGTATATCAAAAGTTTAAACTTATGTGGTTTAAAACATATGATGTTAGCACGATAAACATGATAATCAGTACCTGCAGTACGACCTGTAATGGCGCAGCCCTGTTCTAAAAAAGGGGGCGGGGAGCAGCAGCTCATTTGCATTTAAAGAGACATGCTCTAATACAGCATGTTTCTGCTTCCATTCCAAAAAGGCATTATCAGAAAGATATAATACATGATCTGTGTGGTATTCTGAGCTGTTTTGCCACATAAATGGATGAGAAAGAAAATGTGTGTATAACAGCAGACAATTGTTATCCCGGACATCAACCTATCCACTAAAGATGTTTATTTCGGTTTTAACCGACAATATTGTTACATTACAATTAAATTAAATTAGAATGGATAAGCTTCAGTGATTCATTTAAAAAAAAAACATTTATTTTCCAGCGTTTTCATTTTACATGCGTAAATACCATCATAAACAACTGAACAGGAGGATTCACATCACGCACTTGCTGAACAGAATTAATTAATTTAGCCTATATTAAAGGAATAAATACGCAAAAAAATGTTAACAGATTAACAAAGCTCTCCTCACAAACACGCTCAAGGAAAAGGAAACTTGAGGTGGAAGAAAGCGGTACCTGTTTATTTTACAAAAACAATGTTTTGTTTTTATGCATGTACACCGACAAAATTAGACTTGTTTTTACCAAAATGTTTATTTTTAAGTTGTTTTCATTGGTTTCACAGATATATATAAATCAGTGAAATCAGTGAAAACAACTTTATATATATTATAAACTTCAAAATAATGTCACTTACATAGGCTCTTTCAAAGTCTGAGTTTTTCAGTTCAGTTTTTTTCAGAAAGTTAATGTCCATCTCCATTCCCATATGTTAATCAAATCATCACATATGTTTTTACTCTCTTAATGAGTGACTTGCAGGCATGTTTTCTCGCAGTCTGCTCCTGCACACAATGCTCTCTGTAGGGGGTCACTGCTCTAATGGGCTGAAATCATGTGTTGTATGCACCTCTCAACCTTTACCACCTGCTCTGACTTTAACAAGACTGTAATTTATGTGTGTGCACAGCCACAAAAAAAGTTTTTTGAAAGCGTTTTAATGTGTAGCAATTTATATGATTTATTTTTGTATCAATTATCTTAATATTATCATTCGTTTATTCAGTGTATATTAATATTTATTTAGAAAGTTTAAATTGTGTATGCTTTATATTAAATAATAATATAAAACACACACACGGGTGCATTTATATTAAAGAGCAGGTCATATGGCATTTTAAAGTGTCCTAATATTGTGTTAGAGTCCTGTACAACAGGTTTATATGCATCTAAGGTCAGAAAATATTGTAATTTTTTCAGAATATACGTTTAATATTAGAATCATTTTTCAATTATTTCAAAACGATTCATTCAAAGTAGATCTGAGCTTAAGGTCTGTAAACTCTGTTCTGATTGGTCAGCTGGACAAGTCTGTTCTGATTGGTTTTGCCGGAAACAAAACACCCATTACCATTATTATTATTATTATTATTTATTTATTTATTTATTTATTTATTTTTTTGGTTAACTTGTATTAAAAAAAAAAAAAACTGGCCACTATACGCTCGCATTCAGATCCAGTTCTGCTGTGAAAATGTGAATGAGATTGTAGTAGAACTGATCACGAGTCATCTGTCCATTGTCCCACTTTCACATCTCTTTCCTCAAGTCACTCGCAGCATGTTGTGCATTGCCATTTGCCACTTAAAGAAGTTTTCCGTTGCTGCAGAGTTATATGGCAGTCATAAATAACTGAATGACAAATATCAGACGTGGTATTGTTTGGGACTTATCTAATCGGTGCAAGAAAAGCGTGTGAAGGATGCTCCGGGATGCGGCCTCCTTTTCCTTATCTCCACTACACCATGGCTCCATTTCCTGTGCCTCTCGCTTCTTTAGGTATATAGGGGCAATTAGATTTGGCCCAAATAAATTCTAGGCTCTGCACTAAATGTGATTTACTGTGGTTAGCCTTGGTCTGAGATTGGATTATGATGGGGTACTGGGATGACATATATTATCACAAGAGGCTACTGAAGAGAAGTGAGAAAGACTGCTAGTGTTCAAAGACACGCACACATGCTCACTCACAGTGCTGTATCAATACTACTGAGATCTTAGAAAATTGTGAATACCTTATTTTCTTAGTAAGGCTGGATCTTGCTAGTTCATTCTAAAAGTACTTATGCAAAATACATCTTTGTCTATTAACAACGTTTTACGGTCAAAAAACAAACAAACATACAAAAAAAAGCTACTTTTTCTCTTCTGCTTATGGCTCCCATAAACTGAGCATAAATACAGTAATAATACAGATAAATAATACAGTAAAATAAAATAACACTAATATTGCGTATATTTTAATTATTATAATTCCAGCCATTACTTCATTATTCAGTGTCACATGATCCTTCAGAAAGCATTCTAATATGTTGATTTGCTGATCAAGAACATTTCTTATGATTATCAATGACAAAAACAATTTTGCTACTTTTTTTTTTTTTCAGGGTATTTTGAATACAGTTCAAAGGAACAGCATTTATGTGAAATAACATGTCACTGATCTGACATTATAAATTGCTTTAATGTCATTTCAATATATCTCGAATAAAAATATTCATTTGTAAAAAAAAAAAAAAAAAAAAAAAAAAAAACTTTTACTGACCCCAACCTTTTTTACAGTGTTATTATATTTATCACAATTTATTCATTTTAGTTAGTAGTTCATTTTAGGTCATTCTTAGTCAAAATGTTGTTATTAAAAACACTTTAATTTAGAGCATTCTTGTTACTCGTTTTATCTACTTTAGTAATAACAGGTAAATTATGCATAATTTCATGAAATAACCATAAATGTCGTTAATTAGTATTACTCATATTAATTACACATTCATATTAATAACACCCAGTTACTCTCAAAGAGGAATAGTGTGCTTTGTGCAGAGACCTTGTATCAAAGCAGAATGTTCTTTCTAATGGGTATGCTGTTCAGGCACAGTCTTGCCGTGTATGGAAAAGACCCAGTGAGCTCTTGTGCAATCCTGGTGGAGATACAGGGCAAAGCGCTGTCTTGACAGGTATCTTTTGAGTGAATGCAAACTTTCTTCTTCACTGAAAAGGCTGTTGTTGTCATGAAAGGGAAGGTGGAGTGTAGGGAAAAGAAGAGAGGGAGAAAGGGGGAGGAGGAGGCCTCTCGTTATTTTCAGTCTATTGTGTATACTTCCTGTAGGTCAGGGGTTATTGGAGTAGGGAGTTGCAGACTAGCTGTGGAGCAAAAGAAAAAAGACAGAACTTCCATATACTCAGAACATCAACACCACAAAGGCAAGATCAGTTTGCCAAACACGTGGGACTACAAACAGTCAACCTCAACAGGTAGATACCAGACAGTCTGGTTGAATGATGCTGCTTCATGCATCCCGACTCTGTCCAGTTCTGTTTTCCGCATGTTCCCGGTCTGCTAGAACATATCCTGTTTTGGTAGAGCATTTGGTAAAGAATTGAAGTTGAAATTTTCCTTCAGTGTTGCTCAGAGGGGACTCTGGTTCTGCAGTCCATTTACGAGCGTTTGCGGTTTTCTGTGTGCATTAGTGCGCTCATTGATGTGTTTACTGGTTTTGCAGTCTCGTGACCGGAAGAGGTTGGAATTGTTTTTTTTAAATGTCTCTTATGTAACTCGTGGGCTTCTTGAGAGCAGCAATATTAAAGGGAACCTCTTTTACCATTAGCCAATATGGCCATGGCCAAATCACATTAACGCTGGACTGCAGTTCTGCAGGGAAGGATGCAAATCCAAACCACCATATCGTTCCTTCCAGTCCTGCATCACCTCTTGTGAATCAGGTTGGTGACTACATTGTTTTGATTAGCCTAGTTGCAAAAGTGACTAGCTAAATAGTCATTTGTGTGATTTAGTGGTTTCTACTTAATTCCTAGTGAGCCTACTGAATGTGAACAACCCAACTTTAACTGTTCTGAAAGTCTGTTTCTGAAATGCTACTAATAATTATTGTTAGTAGTAATAATACATGATATAATAACTCAAATGAAAAAGTAAAATACATTAAATTTGCTAGAGGTTGTAACGATACCCAAAGGTTAGTAGTTGATACCAGCACATTTTTAAAAACCGGTATCAAATGCAATGAAGTCACAGGATAAAATGTCTTGTGAACACCCTCTCTTATTTAAAAGCATTAAATATTAGCATATATTTGTTTCAACTGAAAACAATGATTTCTCAGTCAATTAAACATTCAAGCATAACAATCTTCATAGTTTTTCTTCAGGAAAAACAAAGAATCAGTAAAGAAGTCAGTAAAAAACAGAATAAGTCAGGTCATGAATGTTTGCTCGTTGCTAGTTCTGACATGAATGTGTTCCTGCACAAAATTTAGAGACAGATTGTTTCTTTAAAAAGCACAGTGTTCCATTTGCGACTGCATGTTAATCATTGTTAATCGTTGTTGTTGCAACTAATGTGTAAGAAGGATACCCTCCTGCACTTGGAGAATTTAAGGAAGCCCCCCTCCCACCACCAACATAAACCAGTCTAAAGTTAGTCGTGACCAACCGTGTAGTGAACGAGTGACAAAGGAGGAAAAACAGGATGTCTTTTTCTCAAAGTGTGTGTTGGGAACAGATGACCAACCAGGAAGATGAAAATTGCCAGCGAAGTGGAAACTTCCACTTTGTATCTTTGTGTTTTTGCCCAGTAGAGACCGGTTGCTCATCTGTTGTCCCACAGCCAAGCATGATGGTAAACTGTAAATGATTAAGCCCCTCTTTCCTTCTCCTGCTTGCGTTTTTGCTTTGCTCCACACTCTATTTCACGCTCCTTGGTTAATGATTAAATTCCATCTCAGTGCAGCATTTAGAGGTCCAGCCACTGCATCTGTACTGACTCACAGCTCACGTTTCTTCTGCAAAAGGGTAGAGAAAGAAACCGAACCAGTTGTAATTCCCTTGGAATTACTGTAAAGGGCTGTTGATCTCTCTCTCTCTCTCTCTCTCTCTCTCTCTCTCTCTCTCTCTCTCTCTCTCTCTATTTCTCTGCCCTAATGATTGATATGGATTGACCTCGGCTTGAAAACATGCTGCCGTTCTTGTCCTGCGTATCTGCCACCTTGGCAGTCATTTGCAAAGGGAGCAGTTTGGAATAAGAGATGGACACGGACTCAGCAGTTTAGGGCAACATTCAAGGGCAGCCACAGCCGGGATGGTGTTTAAGGACAGTGGATGGTGGGGCTTCTGATTAAACTAATATTTTACATTGAATGCGCTGCTGATGTTGCACACAGCTGGAAGTAGGACCATGTGCAGATTTGTATGGAGTCAGAGTTGCGGGACTCTCTAGCACCATCTTTTCATCTTGCGAACTTCTCATGCTGGATCAGTAGGTGAAGTTTCACAATATCCGGATTTCCCCAGAAAGACACACCATTACAGTATCAAGGTGAGAGAAATGGCAATGCATAGTTTTTATACTGAGTCATGTTTCACCGTAGCTTTTAATGTGTGTCCAAAAAAAGTTTGTGGTTTTTATATCAAGTTTGTTATTTTGCTGTTGCAACGGGTTATTTTGTAACCTAGTGCCGGTTATTTATTCAGTTGGTATTTATTCTATTACTTTATCTTTTGCTGGTGGTGTTTCTCATAGGCTGCATTCACAGTCAGTTTTTGGGATTGACAACTTTATTGTCTTTAATTGTCGTGTTCATAGAGAAGGAAACCTAAGAAATGTCTTGCTAGACCTTTAGTCGTATATGCGAGTAATTTGCTCACATTGTACTGTAGGAGGAATTATTGTCCTGTCCATACACAGGTACACGTGTCATCAGAATAGAGATGTGGTTGTGAGAAAGATGTGTTTCGCTTCATTACCAACATTGTAACAATACAAATCTGGTTGAAAATCCAAAGACTTGTCCTTTAACAATCAAACTTTTTTTACAGATTTATTTTTGGCCTTTTTTACATTTATTTTTATTAGGGATGCACCGGTTGACCGTCCATAAATCGGAACCGGACGTTTTTTGCTTAAAATACACGATCGGCAATCGGCCGGTTTTTGTTCTTTTCTCGGACGATTTTTCCCGGAAGTGCGCTCGCGTGCACAGACTACATTGTAATCGTTCGCTATGTCATTTGTGTGGAAGAGTATTTCGAAATCTGTGCGCAGGACACGGGCAGCCGATCAGCACTGCGCGAGCATATACTGTACCGGTCCGCGCCCTGAACACTGGTAGACCGTGATGTTCAGCTCAACTTCTCATGTGTTGGATGAGAAATGAAACGGACTAAAACTGTGACAAAACTGAAATGTTTTATTTTTTATTTTTATTTTTTATTAGAACTTGCATACACGTCTGAAAAGCCAGAAATAAACGTCAATTCTGCATTAGGATGATTATTTTTTGTTTACCTTAAAATAACAGACTTAATTTGATTTAGAAATCACCTGCTGTAGCACACTGAAAAAAGTGTTTCATTCATCCAATTAAAATATTTTAGGGTAATGCATAAATATCTTGTTTATGCACACTTTCCTTCTTTCTTGTTTGTTGCTTAAAAGAAAAAGAAAAATTGGAAATCGGTATTGGAATCGGCCAGTTTGCTTGTAAAAAGAAATTGGTATCGGAATCGGCCATGAAAAATCGTGATCGGTGCATCCCTAATTTTTATAGCTCAGTAAGTATTGACAGGAAGCGAAGTGGGAGACAGAGTGTATGGGGGTAGAATTGTTGCATTATTCCAAATAAGTAGATTATGATCCACAAATAAATGTAACACGAACAAGAACCAAACATATTCACAAAATATATAGAATAAGATCCAATAAATCTTGGTTTCACAAACATGAATTAAATTCACAAATTAAAAAAAGAGACTTGCAAAAAAAAAAAAAAATATGGTAACACTTTAGAATAGGTAACACTTGTTAACTATTAACTACAACATTTCTCTCAATAAATTATTAATTTGCTGCTTATTAATAGTAAGGTAGTTGTTTGGTTTAGGTATTGGGTAAGATTAGGGATGTAGAATAAGGTCAAGTAGAATAAGGCATTAATATTTTCTTAATTAGCACTAATACAAGACTAATATTCAAGTAATATGCATGTTAATAAACAACTAATATGTGTTACCTATTCTAAAGTGTTACCAAATATATATATATAATCTTTTTATTCTACAAACACAACTTTGTGTGGCATTTATTTGTGAATTGCATGCATTTTTAAACTGCTGTGCCCATTTGTGGATTTTGAGATAATTCTAGCATCAAGACGCATAACCAATCCACTAATGTGTGGAATCCAACTACATAATAAAGTGTTTGTGGCTCTCTGGATGACCTTCCTAAAGGTTTGGCTTCATAAAAAAAAAAAAAAAAAGGTTGAGAATGGGTGTTCTGTGAGGGCAGGGCCGCACAGCTGCCGGCATCATTCCCAAGGTTGTTTGAATCAAGGTTGAGACAACCGGCCTATCCCTTCTTATACTGACTATCTTTTTCACTTTCTCTTTTTCTCATGTAATGTCATGAAAGAGAGTGGGAATTCAGATTTCCTTCCAGATCTCCCACAGATTGCTGCTTTCAGAGTCCAGGTCATAGAGCATGAAGACCAGGGAGACTGAGGAATTTACCCAAGAACAGAGAGCAGAGCATTTTTATTCCAACCTTTGTTCCACTGGACTTCACTTTTAGGTCTTCCAGACCGCACATACTGAATGTGGATTCCAGAATAAAGCAGTCCACACTTCATGTTAGGTTATAGCTTACTACTTCTTTGTGCAAATCCTTATGTTGATGTTCTGTAGAAAAAAATGTAAACACATAGTTCCAAAATGTGTTGGGTGCTGATAGAAACTAATGGTAGGTGAGAAAAGAGCATTCAAGTTCAAGGTTGGACTTTCTGACTCATTCGCGTAAACATTCCTTCAGGTACTCGCATATGAACTGACTCTCGGCTGCCCAGCAACATTAACATTGTGAACTTGCACCTATTGCTTGGATTTGAGTAAAGGAAATGCATTTTGATGTGCATGTACAGTGTCTACAAAAAAAAAAAAAAAATGATTGCATTTAGTAAAGTTCCAGGGCTGTTGTGAACGAATTGTTAGCGCTAGTGGTAGTGCTAATCTCTGAATCTTTCAAGTTTATTTGGATGCACTTTTTATGTGTTTTTAAATGCATTTAAATCCTGTTAGCACTATGCTAACCGAACAAAGAAGAGTAATAAGCATTTTTATTTTAAAATCTGGCAACAAGATTTAGAGTATTCATTTATCCATGTTTAAGGGTCCAAGGGTGGATCTTGTTTGTCACTTGCTTACTTCATTTTGTCCTGGATGTTTTTACTGTTGAGGTTGATTTTGGTCAATCGATTGTAAGCGTAAGTATAGTCCAGGTCAAATTTTAAGCTTTAAATGGTGAAAATAATGACAAATATGGCAATATTCACATAAAGCATCACCAGGGTAAAGAGAAACACATGGAAAGTAAGTTTTGACTGAAGCATTATGCAGGGACAACTATCTTATTAGGCTCAGGTGAGTGCAGTCATATTGGCTGAGCTATCTCTAACATCTACCCTCAATTTCACAGACACTTTTTTTCTTCTTTTTTTTCTCATTAAGTTGACCAGTGAGTCCAGAATTGTAAAGATGAATGTAATGATTTCTATAAGTAGATGAGACATGTCTAACCTGTATTGCATCATCCCTGAAAAGCTGTTTAGCTGGTGACCTCATAATATGGCAGGTGTTTTATAAATCTCACTAAAGCTGTTCCTTTAAATGGTCTTCGCTTTATGTTCAGCTAAGAGAATCACTGTGTGATGGCTTCATTTGGTGGGTCTCTCTTGCATTCGATTAGATTACACAGGCCTGGAAAGCATTGGATTGTAATGGGCTGGTGAGCTGCTCAGGAGGCAGAACTTGAGTGCTTCAGAATGCTCTGCCAAAAATCTTTGCTATGAAATGTATTACTGGAATAAAGCATCCCCCACCTCCACAAATTCAGTAGAAACGCATATTTTAAATGGTTGTGGTTTGTGAAGTCTAGGCATTTAATTTTTGATAACGCATACCAAATATCTTTGTACAGAAAATTGCCTTCAACCCGAAAAACATATTATGCCATTCTTGACTCACCTTCATGCCATTCCAAACCCATGTAACACAAAACATTAATTTTTAAAGAAAATTCTGGCACTTTTCCATATAATATTTTTTCCATTTGAATAATATACTGTATTACAAGTCTTAAAAAAAAAAAAAAACATGCAATACATGTTGGTGTGTTCATTACTTGTAGATTTTCAACTCAACTGAAGAAATTTTATTGATTATAAAAATAGCATTTTGACAGGATTTAATACCAAACTTCTCTGGTTTTTGCATGTCTTCTCACATATCATAGTACCACATCTAATTTCTAATGGTGCCATAATTACTGTAAGAGCTACAGTGGGGGAGAACATTTTCAGTGAAGAGTTTTGTCAACTTCAGAAGATGTGTTAGATTTAATAAAGATTTCCATTACTACTTTTATGATAGTCTTTATTTTTATTTTTATTTTTTTTATTTTTTAAGAGCTTGACAACCCCAGTCACCATTCATTTTCATTGATTGGAAAAGAGTGGCCATGGTATTCTTATAATATTATTATTATTTTTGAAGTTTCACAGAAAAGTCAGTTTTAAATCAACATGAGGGTGTCAATAAAGTCTGTATGTATGTATATATGTATGTATATGTGTGTGTGTGTGTGTGTGTGTGTTTATGACTTAAAAGTGTATGGACTTGAGGCCACTCCCAAATACTTCAAAAATATGTTTTGCTTTCTTTTTCTTTCTGAAGTGTCCTGTCAGCATGAGTGCGTGTGTTTGTGTTTATTTGCGTGCACACCCTTTCTCTGCTTCTGCCTTCAGTCAACCCAAGCCCCTCTGATTTAGTGGTCATGGTTTTTAAGGCGTTCTGGGAGGGCCTGATTACCCATGCACAGGAAGTCAGAGGTGGGAGAGGTCCCTCCAGAGTTCCATGTAAAAAGACTGGTATTCTTGATAAAGACTCACTCGTGCTACACATAACAGACACATCCCTCTCGGATCTGCCCTGACTGCCATTGTAAACTGTATTTGAAAGGTAAGGCCGGTTGATTGCTTTAAGGTTTGATTTGACTCAGGATGGGCTCTGTAGGGTTAAGGTGCTGGTGTTTGTAGCAAAGGATAATTTTGCGCCATTTTGTCTTGCTTTTGGCTGCTAATTTGTCTTAAAGTTTTGCTATGGTGCCATTCTGAATTGAGGAGGTTCAGGGTGTTTTCTTTCTGCTAAAGCAATGCACCCTTAGGTTGGCCTCTGGTGTTGATATTACTTGGTGTTACTGTGAAAGTATTTGAATCTGTATGTAGGTAGTCTGTATTTGTGGGTAGTCAAACAGGATTGATACCTGGAAAAACCAAAAGGGAAGATTTTTTATTTTCAGATATTGGAGTTCTAATGTCTTTTTGGAAGCATGGTGCATGAGACAGAGCAAAATATGTTGCACTATTTGGACAGAAAGAATCAAAGTAGATTGATATATCATGGGTTCCACAAAGTTGTTAAGGGGTAAAACATATATCAACGTCATATCAGCATCTTAAAATGTTTTCTGAAGGATCGTGTTACACTGAAGACTGGAGTAATGGCTGCTGTAAATTCAGCACATTGTAAAATATATAAAATTAGATACATTTCATAATATTTCACTATTTCTTTATTTTTACTGTGTGTTTGATCAAATAAATGCAGCCTTAATAAGGGACTACTTTCAATAAGATGAAAAAACAAAACAAAAAAACAGACCCCACATTTTTTGAAGGGTATAGTCTTCCTTCAGAATGGAATGTTCCATAATTGAATGTATGTTGCATCATCATATCTGCTTCCAGTGCAGATTAGTTTTATGCGATTATGAGATTTTGACGGTATGATAACCTTAAGCAAAAATATAACAGTTTCACGGTATTGTTGCAGCTCTAAAATTTACTATTTTAAAATGTCTGAAAAAAAACTGAAAACAATATATTTTATTTTTTGAGCAACATACAGAATAATTGGAACAGTAATATTTTTCCTTTGATTTGTTTTTGAAATGCTGAGCTGTGGGCTGTCCTGCAGCTTTTGATGTGGATGGTTGATTTGCTGCTAGAGCTGCTGTTGCCATAAAAAGAAGAAAAATAAAGTCTGACGTCTTAATTTAACCGTAATCTATTATTTTATTTTAGTTACATTACATATCATTTATATAATTTCATATACATAATTTGAGTTAATACTAACCAAGTTTGATTTAAAAACAGAATGTTCTGATAGCTTTGTGAAATTATGCTGCTTGCCTGAATGAAACAATCAGCAGATGAACTGAATGTGATGCAGATTCACTCTCTGACAGCAGGTGGCGCTTATGGGACAGCGTTTCCTTGGTTGCAGCTGTAAACAAAGCAGTGCTGCGCTGAAACACTGCTTTAATATGAATTCTACAGAGACAAGATGAAAAGAAAATACCATCTAAACTTTTCAGTTCATCTCAGAAATGCATTCACGTTAACCCCCAAATCAATATTTAGAATTTTCTTCCAATAGTTTGTGCATCATGAACAGTGAGTGATCTGCCTGCTTCAGTATTTTTCTTTTTGCATCCGTCTTCAGCGCCTCTGACCTGTATTAATAGCAATTTACAGACTTCATATTTTCACATAAATTACATTTTGGAAAACGATTCCATTGCAATGCAGTTTGTGCAAGTCCAGAACAGCGATCGGCTGTAATAAAACTAAAAATGAACAGTTCCGATGATCACGTAAATTCCAGGGGAAGCCCCCTTCACGCTGCATTTTGGACCCAGAAAATTGCAGGATCATTGCCGGATTGCCTTCTGTGTGAACGCCAATACGTGCCGGGAGTGATTCTGGGATCGATCCTGGCTCAGGGACCTAATAACATTGCCGAGTTCAGTCCCGGAATGAGCTCTGTGTGAACAAAAGCCAGAACAAATGCAGTGTTGTAGTGATTACGTTATTGTGCACTTTTTTTTTTTACTGGGTGTTTTGAAGTCAGATCAACGTTCGCGACGAAAAAATATGTGTAAACAGTAATGAAGCAGAGAGATCAGGTATTTCCCCACTATCCATGCTGAAGCGGAGATCGTTCGCCAGTTTAAAGGAATTCTAACATGCCAAGCGTTTTCGCACGTACACTATACGTCACATCTTGATGTCACGTCATTATGAGATCTTTAAGGGTTGTATGTGAACGCACGCACACATTGCGGGAAATCACGGGCAGTGTGAAAGGGCCAAAATCGTGTTACTCTCTACAGTGCACTCAACATGAGGGAATCCTATACTTTCAGTCTTTCAGGAGACATTAAAAAATACATACCACAGGAAAGGTATAATGGAAAATGTTAGTGGTTTTGAAACTGTGACATTTTAAAATCATGGTATACGTTGAAACTGATAATCGGCCCATGCCTAATCGGAAATATCCTGCCTCCTGACCCTCTAGACCAGTAGGATTTAGGGGCCTGTGTAGAAACTAGAACCACCTCTTGATATTCAAAATGAGGAAATTTAAAGCTCAAAGTATACTTCGGCCATCCATCCGTGATCCTCTACAGTCTGCGGTTATTTGCGACTTAAGTATAGTTTGAAAGCTCTTGCACGGCTGTGCATTAGACGATATGGAATGGAATGTGGAAAGTGAAGTATACCCAAACAAAGACTGAACAGGCTGCTATTCAAACATTGAGTAAGAAATAGAATGAGTTCCTGTTGGTTGTAGATTTTATTGACAGTATAATTTTAGCTGTAAAAAACACACACACACAAAAACACAATGAAGTCTCAAACCAAAAACATCCAGAACAAAATTAAGATTTGTAGAGCAGGATAATTTTATCAGTTTGAATGCAGCCAGAAAGACCTTGGGAACTGTTCTCTTTGCTTGATCGATACTGTGTAGGTCTTTAATAGAAGAGTCTGCTCAACCATTCATTCTGCAAGGCCAGCCGTGCCTTTCAGAACTTTGGCTTTGAAGTCATCGCGAGGATGCAAGATAAGGATAGTTAATCAAAGGTCTTCTCGTCCATGCCATAGATGAGGAATGTGATGACGATGTATCAGTGTGACAGTAGGAGGTCGCAGCGCAACGCTTGCACATAAGTGGCCATCACTAATGGTGCATCGGTCTGACACAAATGCGGACGTTAAAATAAACTTTCATTTTTTGTTTTTATCACAGATAACAAAGGCTGATTTTCCAGAGCTATTGGAACAACACAAAAGGCCATTGTACATTCTCCTCCTCCTAGTCTTCATCTCCTCATGTGCTGTGTTAGCAAGGCCAGGGTGGCCAAAATCTCCTTACACTCCAGAGTGAAACGCCTTCAAGAACTGCATTGTTCCTCTACACAGCCTAGGGGACTTCAGAATGATTTGCATGGTTGTGGAATGGGGTTTGGTCTGATATTCAGAATGCTTTTTACAGATCCTAAAACTGTAATGCAACCTTTAACATCAGGAATTTAAAAATATCCTTATTGTTATTTAAAAAATATTTGAAGACATTCAGTTTACTTCCCTTTTTGCCAGTAACCAGTTTTTTAGTTTAGAATATTTTGTGGTTTAGGATAGTGGTCAACTGTCTACATAGCTGTGATACTTGACTGACATGGTACATATGAGCCTAAAAAGTTATGTAGCATAGTCTGTTTTCTCACCAGGTACTCAGGTTTTTCGTCTTTAACCCACTATACTCTCGTCTTTCAAAACATCTATGACTTTCTTCCTTGTAAGGCAAAAAAAAAAAAAAAAAAAAATTAGATGAACATACTGACATGTAAGGCATAATTAACTTAGAACGACTTGTGTGCATCTCGCTTCGACTCTTGAGTCGGACTTATTGTTTTTTCTTTCCTTTTTTATTAATTCAATTCAATTCAATTCAAGTTTATTTGTATAGCGCTTTTTACAAAATAAATCGTTACAAAGCAACTTTACACAAAATTATGTTTCTACAATATTTAGTAGTAGCTAGTAGTTTGTGCACATTTGACAGGATTTTAGAAAAAAAAATAATAATAATACAAGACGTAGTCAGCTAGACGATGAACTATCAATATTATTAATTAAGTTATTATATGATTCAGTCACACATTTAGCAATAATTGTTAGTTCTGTTTGTTGATTCAAGGTTAGCATCATCTGGGGTCCTCTGAGGGTCAGCATCATCTCTTCTCAGGTGTTCTGGATCCAGACTGGAGCTTGTGTAAATCCTAGTTACCACGGGATGTAAATCCCGTGGCGAAACATAGAAACAAAATACAGACATCATTAGCATAGCTGCTGATCCAACAAAGTAAAATTAGTTTAACCCAAGCTAATGAATAAAAATGCAACTTTGAACAGATGCAACTACACTCACAATTAAAAAGATACATTATTCGAATGCTTGGCGAAAGAGATGTGTTTTTAATCTAGATTTAAACAGAGAGAGTGTGTCTGAACCCCGAACATTATCAGGAAGGCTATTCCAGAGTTTGGGAGCCAAATGTGAGAAAGCTCTACCTCCTTTAGTGGACTTTGCTATCCTAGGAACGACCAAAAGTCCAGCGTTTTGTGACCTTAGGGTGCGTGATGGGTTGTAACGTGGTAGAAGGCTAGTTAGGTACGCTGGAGCTAAACCATTTAGGGCCTTATAGGTAAGTAATGATAATTTGTAACTGATACGGAACTTAATAGGTAGCCAGTGCAGAGACTGTAAAATTGGGGTAATATGATCATATTTTCTTGACCTCATAAGGACTCTAGCTGCTGCATTTTGGACTACCTGTAGCTTGTTTATTGAAGAAGCAGGACAACCACCTAGAAGTGCGTTACAATAGTCCAGTCTAGAGGTCATGAATGCATGAACTAGCTTTTCTGCATCAGAAACGGACAACATGTTTCGTAGCTTGGCAATGTTTCTATGATGGAAGAATGCAGTTTTTGTAACATTGGAAATTAATGTTTTGATCTTTAGACTTGAAATGTAATGCACGTTGAGTGGAAGGACAGAAATCTGTCAGGTTTCATTAAAATATCTTAATTTGTGATTTGAAGTTGAACAATGTTACAGTAAGAAAATGATGACAGATTTTTTTATTCTTTTTTTTGACAATTCTACACTTTAAGAAAATTCTGAAAAATATGACTTGAGTTGAACACCATAATTCACTGGAAGTTAATTGTTATTTGTTACATATATTTTGTGGTGGTAAACAACTTCATTGTTGAAAGCATTATGCAAAAATACTACTAGGGCTGCACGATTAATTGGAATTAAATCACAAAGGCGATACACCGTGAACAGGCAGAAGCTGCGATTGTCATGCATATCTTTCAGTGAAGCACGGTTCTGTGATCACTGGTAAATCTCCATCCAAAGGCCAGAGGGTGCTCTACCGCTGAGTTTGTTGAATCTGAGTTTGCCTTATTATAATCGCAAGTATAATAAAGTATATAATAATGCAATGCTAATCAAAATAACCTTTATCACTGCTTAGTATACTATGAAATATGTTGCATGCCTTATTCTGTGTAAGAAGCCACATCATCTCCCAGAAAGATTTATTTCAAACCCTTGTCTGGCATTATGAAGTGAGTTTGGAGTAAAAGGATGTACTTTCAGATGGAACAGCATTTATTACACAGAGCCATAGTTCACTGGCAAGTTATGCTGCTTTCCCTATCGCAGTACGATATCCTCGATGTCATTATTGAGTGTTTAAATCATCTGGGATTAAGAATGTGATTTTGGGTAGCTTATCAGTGAACTACGGCTCTGTGTAGTAAATGCTGCTCCATCTGAAAGCACGTGATGGAGATTTAGTACTGATTATAGAGCCAGCTTTACTGACAAGATGCGCATGACAATCGTATTATCAGAACAGCATAATACCACTGGCAAAATTGCTGATCTAATGATTCTTTAAAGTTTATGTGCCCATATCCTGTTATAAACATATACATGAATCATTGTATTTGCTAGACAGGATTAAACAATCAACCTTATGGTTTCCTGTAAGTGGCTAGTTGTTGGCCCAAATCATGTTGACGCTTATTTGAAACATTATGTGGAAAATGGGAGAAATGAGAAGTCCGATCTACTGCTCTCAGTTCTCTTTTCTTGTCTTTTTAGTTTCAGGAGGAGGAATTAACAAGAACCAGTATACCACTTACAATTGTGAACTTTCAGTCTTTTGGTAAAATCCTAGAGAAGTGCTAGCTAGTTGCTGTACAGAGTTCTTTTAGTAGTTGTAGTTTTTGATAGTTCATAGTTCAAACTATGCTCATCACCGAACTCAGCACAGGACAACAGGCTTTTCTGACTAAGAAAGCTTAAAACCACCTAACAATAATCTAGAAACTGACATGAACTGCATCCCTTTCGATTTTGTCAAGCTAACATTGGAAAGTCTGTCTTGACAAGCTTTGCTTTCATCTTTTTTTTTTTCAATCATGTTTTTAAGTAGCTAGTCATATGATCAGTTTTAGAATGAAATTAGGAAAACTTATTGCTGAGCTCAACAAAGGGCTATCAAACAAAAAGTTGGTTTGCGCTGTTCTTATTCCAGTAAGATGCATCTGAGATCATCAGAAGCAAGACTTGTTTTGAAAGGCAAATGTTATGTCAAAGACATACTTCTGTGTAAACCATTTTCAAACCAGCCTGTGGTGTTAATGTTTTTTTCTCATGTTGTTTCTGGCTTTTCTTAAGTTTCTGACAGTGTATGTCTTGTATCACAACATTGTAATAGAAACATTGCAGTAAAAAAATCTGACACTCTTTTAAAGTGAATTCCTCAATTGAAACGTTAAAAAAGTCAAATGAGTAACATATGTCTTAAAACCAAAAATGTATGTAGAATTAATAAAAGTATTTTGTCTTAAGCAGAGTTCAACAATAAGGATATGAGAGTGAGAAAATGTGCAAGTTTGTGGCGCTTAAGTTGTAATATTACCTTTTCATGCAGTTCTGCATTGTCATATATACATGTGTGTGTGTGTGTGTGTGTGTGTGTATGTGCTTATATTTATGCATGTAGCAAAACACATACATAAAAACAACTCTTGAATAAATAATTTTGTTGTTTTGAGAAAATGTTGCCAATCTTCCAAATGAGATTATACAGCGTCATTTCAGAGTTAGGAATCCAGGCTGTTTTGTAGTTTCATGCTGTCACTAGAAATGAAGTAAGAGCGAGAGCGTGAGTTGGAAGATGAACAAACAAGTGGCAGGTGTGACCCAACCTGGGCTTCGCCCTGACATGTAGTTGACAGCGTGTTGTTGGCAGAAAGGCATCCCGACACACCCCTCTTGACACTGGAGCATTTCAGCTGCAGCATTTGCATACTTGCACATGCTCTCATAGCTTGTTAGTGCCCGAGCACCAATAGTGCAAAGACCCTCTTGGAATTGTTCTTGTTATTCTTCTCAGTCTCCTTTTCCTTCTCCATGTAAGTGAATCACATTTTTGAGGGCCTAAACACGCTCAAACTCACTAAACTTTGCACACGCATCAGAACTGGTGAAAAATTACATCTGATATGGGTTTCAGAATTGGGTCTGGCAAAATGGCTCGATAGCACCAGTTATAAAATTTCAATGAAGCACCCCTCCCATTATGTTTTACGTACATGTATGAAATTTGGTACATACGTGTTATGTCCCAATAGCTACAAAAAAAAGTGAAGCCCTAAATGCAACAGTAAGTCAGCCATTTTGAATTTCCTGTACAATTTTTTTGCGTTTTTGGGCCTCGTATTTAACAAACCTCCTACAGTTTTAATCGGATTATCGTTAGATTTGGTGAGTGTTTGCGATGCTAAATTGCGAAGATCTTGATGTCATTGAAGGGTGTGTCCATGGCGTACAATGTCTGATCTGCCCCTGAAGACATCTAAAGGCCAATATTCAGTTATAAGCGCCACCTGTTGGCTACCGGATATGTCATGTTTAACACTAACTGAAACATAGCATGTTCAGTCTGCACCAGACTTCATGTTTGATAAAAGTCATGGCCTAAAGACATCTACATGCCATTATTCAGTTATAGTCATAGCGCCACCAGCTGGCAGCAGGAAGTTTGGCACATATAAATGACTTTGACATATTCCTCCTATGTTTACCACTTTAAATGCATATTGCCCAACATTCACTATTTTCCTAAGGCCACCGGGTGGAGGTGGCTCCAGGTGCGAGGGCCCTTTTAATGCTGCATGCAGCTTTAATTATTTCTGTGACCAAACCTGATACCCGACTCTTCCTCTTATCTCCCACATCTGTCCTGGTTTGACAAACTCTGACACACTGACCGCAAGCCACTGCACCATTAGTCTGCACATATACATCATTGTATTTGCTGGAGGTCATTCATGTGGTGCTATCATGTTAGATCTCATTTTTCTATTTAATGAGTGCAAAATCAACTTCGTTCTGCCAATCAAAATCCATTTAAATGAATCATCTTTGCATGTGGCTTAGTTGGCACTGACAGCCATGTTTACTGTTCATGGAATGACCTAAAGAAAGGGCTGTAGCGTAACGAGATGGATGGGAATGAGACTTAAGAGAATGATGTCATGAAGAGAGCTAGTGGATTTGTGAGGGGGAGGTGCCCACATGTGTCTTCATTAGTTCAGGTCTGGGCAGGCCAGTTCTATTATTATGCACTTAGCCGCCATCCCGTCGGTTACTAGCCTTTTAACCCAAACACACAGGGCTGTTTCCTCATGTTACTTAGGGTGGTGGTAAAAAGGAGTTTTATTAAGGTGTGACCAATGAGAAATTTAAATATTGATTAATCAGCATTAATCTCGCGTCACTGCAGGGTATGGCTACATGCTAGTCTTCTAGTCTGTTTGTAGTAGATTGAAGATGTGATCTATAATATGATATTATTTAATGTTATATTATTATGTCTACTAGATAAATGAAGGACGGCCATTTTTTTCATTTTATTAAATATTTAGTTTTATTGAGAAAATTAAGAAAAAAAAGAAACATCACAAAGTGGTAGTGAGCATCAAATAGACCTAGGACCCAATATAACAATCAATCAGTTAATAAAATAAGTGACAATAGTTAACATATCATAACAAACACAAACAAAAACATAGCATTGGCTTTAAACAAAACAGCAGCTTTTTACAATAGGGCTGCACTTAATAGTCGACTAACTTTTAGTCGATCAAAAAAAAAAAAAAAGACTGTCCATGGAAAGTGGCGAAGTCATTATAGTCCGTGACGGACAGATTATTAACAGCTGGTCTATGTGGTATTTACAGTACATCGGACATCCAAAAGTTTATTTTGTTCCTCAACCTCAAATGTGACTTACCATCTGAAACATGTAAGTAGCAGCAACATTACATGGCCGCTCACTTATGGTTAAACTGAATGACTTTAGTCGTTTACATTAAATTAAATTGGTGTCTGCTTTAACAAAAATGTTATTTCTCAGCATGTATCCTTTACATTGTCAATAAACGCACCCATCAAGTAGCTGTCCTGTAAAGTGCACACTATGGGACCCACGATATGTGCTGCTCTTTACTGTACAGTAAAGATGGAGTGGCTTTGGCAGGCAGATGCAAACATGTCACGGTTATTCCGTCTCGGAACGATCTCACACTTACAAATGATCCAACTGTCAGTTCTCACACAGTCTCCAGCTCTGATCTCCTTAGAAACCACTGATCTCATTTGTGTTCTCTTCTAGCGTTCACAAACACTGAACCATCTCATCTTACTGGTATGTGATATTTCAGTCAGGACCACTCTGTTTGATTAAGATTTTTGGTCCTGAACATTATTTGGTGGCAGGCTTTACTCTGAAGGATTCAGATTCTGTGCTGTTAATAGGCAGATTATCTATTAATAAATACTTTGTTTTGCAGGTTCCTTGCACTGTAGTATGTTAAGACCTCGAAATGCTTTTATATGGAATTAATTTTGTGCCAATATTCATCAAACAAATCCAGTGTTTTGCAAATAAACACAATCTGCTTTGCAAAGAAAAACTCGACTTTCATGTGATTTTGCAAATTACAAAACTCTGTTTAAGAGAAAATGCAGAGGTATGGACAAAGTGTTACCATTTGTTGAATGGCAGCTTTACTACACATACCATGGCATTCATTTATCAAAACCATAGTTAACTTTCGTAAGGGATTTTATTGTTTAGATTATATTTCAGTACATTTATACAGCTGAATCACAATAAAGCTTAACTTAAACTAGTTTTAAGTTGATTATAGTAGCCTATCTTTAGAATTAGACTAGTCTACTCCTTTCAGTAGGTTTTCTATGTGTAGTTTTATACTTGTTTAAACTTTTAATGCAGAGGTAGCCTACAACATTTCTCTCCACTGTAGGCTCAACATATATAGCAGAATAAAACATTGTAGTAGGCTCGCTTTTTGAAAACATCTAAATGGTTAATTATAGATAAGACAGAAACTTGCCTGTGCCCCAATCACGTTGGTCTGCTGTACTCCCTGAACGTTGCCAGGGTCAGGGAAGTTGTTTCGGGTCTCGGGAGACTAGCGTAAATTTTCCGACAGCGCCATCTGATGTTTTTGGAATAGGACGTTGCTAAACTGCATTTGTGAGAAAATCAAGCCAAGTTCCCTCATTTAAAAAAAAAAAGGCAAATGAGTCTCACAGTTGTAAAACACTTTGTCCATACCTCTGCCTTTTCTCTCAGTTTTGTATTTGCAAATTACTTTGCATTTGTTTGAAAGTCGAGTTTTTCTTTGCAAAGCAGATTGTGTTTATTTACAAAACACTGGATTTGTTTGATGAATATTGGCACAAAATTAAATCCATACTTTTACCACAGTGTAAAATTTGTAAAGTAATACATTTTGAAGTTTGCATCACATAATCTGCTCCATATGTATGATATGGTAAACTTGCTTGGTAGCTCAGCTGGTTAGACTTGCACCTGTGATGCCAAGCACTCTTATGCTTGTGTATTTTGTAAAACATTGAGACTCGTAGAAGTGAGCTAAAAGGGCATTGCTTCAGAAGATGTGTTGTAATCTCACGTTTGTCTTTGCTTATACTGTCAAATGGGATTAATGTAGGTGGCTACGTTATTGTCGTGCAATAGAGCACATTTTATTCCAACACTACTGTGATGCATACAACAAACAATGTAATGAAACATTGCCAGATCCATGTTCATCTCTTTCGGGTAACACTTTGCATGCTCTTAAGTGCCACTCACTGGACATTTCACTTCGAAAATGTTGCAAAACTTGCAACAATGTAATCTCATTTTGCAGGAATTTCATCACACGAAAGTATTTCCAGTGAGTCTGGCATGTGATTGTACTGTTTATTAATTTACTTGTAAGGTACTCATTTATTAGGGCTGTGCAAAAAATCGAATGTGATTTTCATGCGCATCTCATCAGTATAGACGCTCCTGTAATCAGAAGTATATCTCCAGCACGTGCATTCAGATCAGGGTTGCCAGGTTTTCACAACAAATCCTGCTCAGTTGCTTCTCAAAACTAGTCCAATCGCGTTTCCAGAAGGTTCCCCGATAAAAATTGCTTCCCGGGATGAAAATATACGTTTTTTGGCAGGGTTGCCTTGGTAAAATTCGCATTTTAGGGGCTCAATATCTGAACCTCCTGAAAACGCACTTGGGCTAGTTTCAGACTAGTTTTGAGAAGCAACTGGTCAGGATTTGTTGTGAAAACCTGGCAACCCAAATCCTGATTTGGAGATATACTTCTGATTACAGGAGCATCTTTAATGATGAGATGCGCATGAAAATTGCATTCGATTTTTTGCACAGCCCTAATATTTATCTGGAATCTTACATCCATCCTCTATTTTAACAGTCGTCCTCTATTTTAAGATATCTCTCTTCCAAGTCTTTCAAATTCGTTATTTCTGAGTGATGTATTTATTTTCCTGCTTAAATGACCTATATTCATATTCTGCAAAAATTTTGGACCTTTCAGTGCTCCATTCAAAATCCCAGATTCCAAAAGAGACGTAATTATTTCAAACAACGATGATGAGAACAGTAGAAGAGGATGCTGAGAAGTGGAGAAGCAAAACACTTTACATGTCTACATGTTTCAGAAAGCCCAATATGATTGTGCACCTCATCTAAAATGCGGTGCAGAGTAATGCGCTTGGAATTTCAGGCATGAGAGAAAGGAATGCTGATGCATTGACTGTCTACGAGAGTTGTGCAATTTTGCTATGACAGCAACAGCTTGTGGTCTCACATTGCTTAGAATTTTTTATAATTTCTATTTCTTTTTTTCCCATTGCTGTGCCTGATTACGTCAATTATCTGCAGAGAGACTGACCAGTCAGTGATTCAGTTCGGATGGCATTCCCCTATATTTTGTCCCTCAATGGCATCTCTGTTAAGTCAAGACAGTGACACTGTGGCCCTATGCCTCTGTATGCATCACACTTGTGTGTGTGTGTGTGTGTGTGTGACTGCGTGAGGCAGACAGCTGCTGCCACACTTGGAGGGGCCTCTTCAATTTCGTCCCACCCTGTCCCCACTCCCTCTCCTTCCTTATACACAAACGTTCATTTTACCTACTACTTCTGGAGCTGAATTACTTTTCGGGATGTAGACTCGATCTTGAAACTCTGTAGAAGTGTAAAGGGACTTTTGGATGCCTGTAGGATTTAAAGGTGACCAGCTGTGTCCGTTGTTCTTTGGTAAAAGGAGCATCTCACATGCACTTCTCTTCAGATCAGTCTTGATTTAAGAGTCTTTGGCTTCATGTGCTCTTGCAGGCTTACTGACATTAAACAAAATGGAACAGGCACTTACCACAGGTGGCTAAACACTACACACACTGTGCCTGCACTGGATTCAGGAGCTGGGACTCAAGGTAGGATTGATGTATTACAAAACCAGAGCAGGATGGCTGGACTGGTGTCATGTGGGAGTGTTTTTAACTGTACTGACAAAGGCGAGTGTGTCGATTAGATGCTAGTGTTGTGCAGGTGAGAGAGAGAAAGAGAGAGTGTCCACAAACTGGAGAGTGATGTTTATGGCTCACTCAGCTTGGCCACTTTACTCCAAAATTACCATTTTCAACTAATATAATGATAATGGCATAAAAACGCAGGTACACCTTTTCAAAGATCAATAAACTTTCATTTTATTTTATGGCAGATTCAGAGCCAGAAATACCAACATGTTGGTACAACAAAATTATACATTTTTTATGTTATATTATGTTTATATGCCAGTTAGGGATGCTCCTATAGACCATTTAACCGTTAACTGAAAGTAAACATTTTGACTGATGAAGGGGCCTTTTTTCACATCTTTTTTTGTGCTCAAGTTCGTTCGTATGCCCGCTCATAATGGAAGAGACCCGGTGCGACGCACTCGTTTTTTCCAGGCGCATCCGAACCACATCTAGTTAAAAACATCTCAGCTGATCAGAATGACACAAGCGCAGTAATTTTACTTTTCTTTCGAAAATAAATCTTGTAGCAGAGTTACAGCAAGGGTTTTTCGGTGGTGGAAATCCATTACTGAAATTCCCTTGTTGTAACGGAGATCGCAGCTGATGGATGCTTCGCAACGACAGGCGCCTCAGGAGCGCAACTGCACGAGCGCTTTGGAAAGAAGGAGAAAACGTGCATATATATATATATAATATGCGTGTGTGCATATACATTTTGGATGGAAAAAAGTAGCATCATTTGAATATTAAATAATATTTTATTGTTTTATTACATTTCCCCCTACCATTTTATTGATTGAAACTTTTCAGCAATTGTCTTGTTTGACGTGAGTTCTCCTGAATGTTCCCGGTTCACTGAAGCAGTGCTCTGCAGGATCTTGTTGTTCTGTCTGTGTCGTTGTACCCATGTAAGCTGATCCGTGTGACAGGTTAGCCGGGGCTCTCTCCTGCCAGTAAACATACACATGCACACACACTATCTGTGTAATATGAGCTTCAAATGCTTTGTTTTGAAGCGGCAGGCAAAATCTAAGAGGTCTCTGTGTCAGTTTAACCATAGTAGAGGAACAAAGCTAATGCTGTTAATTGTAGGACTTGTCCTGTCACACTCCATCTGATGTTTTTTTTTCCTATTATCATTTATTTTAAAATACAACTTCTATTGCAGTTAAAAGATTCAGCAGAGTGAAATATTCAGTTTGAGAATGTTGAGCTTTCTTGAACTTTCTTGAATGTTGACCTTACTATGGGAGATATGATGCTTGGATGATACTTCACTGGGAAATTTAGGTCACATAATACAATTAGGTCTGTCATGCTGATCAGATGTTGGGTGTCATGTTGTGTGTGTGTTTGGTTTGGCATGGCGGGCTGTTGCCTGTTGTGTTGCCATGCAGTGGGGTGATATCCAGAGGGCCAGAGCTTGGCTCTTTAACAAAGAGAACGCTGTGGATGGAAAAACAGCTGAGAGGGGGTAAAGTACAGCATTAATCCCCTCCAAACCTGTTGGTAAAAAATAAACAACAACACAGATTGAGATTCCTGGCAGTCTGGCAGTTTAATGACAGAAGCCTGTGATCTTTTCCTCAGGGTTAGTTTCCTAATCTTGTTTAAGACAGAGTGGTCTGTTGGAGTTTAAGGGGCATATCTAAGCAAAAAGTTGGAACTACTACTTGACCATATTTTAGATCCCTTAAACTACCCCAAACCTAAACCTGACAACTACCTTACTGATTATTAATAAGCCACAATTTATGAGTTTATTGAGGCAAAGGTTACCTTTTAGTTAAAAGTGAGAATTGGAATTTAGAATAGTGTAAATCATAACGAATATTAATAATAACTTAAGGTTGACCATTATACCAAACAGTATTATTTATCCAGTTTCAGTCCATCTTGTTGTGAAGGTATGTTTTTTTTTTTGTTCTCCATCTGATTAATTTATTTCATTCTTATGCTTTTAAGAATAGTGTTGCCCTCTTTTATTTTATTTCCCCTGTGCTTTACGGCCTCCCATCTGATAGATTCCTGTAGGCTAGTTTTCGAAGAGTTGAACTGCTGCCCCCTTCGCTTTGTCACATTCCATGACGTTTTGAACTCTGCTTTTTATGCAAATCCAGCATTTCCATTTTGCCTCTGTTTTAAATGGATAAAAGCATGCATAATCAAGCTGTAATTGTCAGTTACCTCTTTTAATGTGAGTGCTTCACAGGCTTTTTGGTGGTGTTAAATTAAAGTCTGTCTGTAGAGGGTTTAGCCAGTATCTCTAAGCAGAGTTTTGCCAGAGCGAGCCTGTATGAACCCACAGTGTCCACTGAATGTGGCTGGATCAGTAGTAGGACTGAAACATCTCTGAGTGCTTTTCCTGCAGTTAGTGTTAATTTGGTACTGTTCTCATGTAATAATATTACATAACAGCATGGTTATTCCAGAAAGTTCTGATGAACTCTTCGTAGGCTGTGGACATGTTCTAAGTTCAAACTCCATCCAGTCGATTTGTTTGATACAAGTGGAAAATTTCACATAAATTTCACCCCCAAAAAATGTTTTCACCAAAATGGCCATTATGGCTGCTGTACAAAAAAAATGGAAGTCTTGCCTTAGTTAAAATATCCTTTTAGTTTCTTCTTGATTTAGATTCATGCATTTAAGCAGACTATTTTTTCCAAAACTTGTAAAGATGGCGGTCAACCGAATTGACATGGCAAAATTGATCAGGAGAATAATTCAGCAAGTGACTTTTTCATCAGTCATGTGACTCTTTGAATGTGTTTCCTTTCAGGCATGGAAGAAGCGATGGTTTGTTCTGCGCAGTGGGAGGCTGTCAGGAGACCCAGACGTGCTGGAGTATTTCAAGAATGACCATGCCAAGAAGCCCATCCGCGTGATCGACCTGAACCTGTGTGAGCAGGTGGACGCCGGTCTGTCATTCAACAAGAAGGACCTGGAGCACAGCTTCATCTTTGACATCAAGACTATCGACCGGATCTTTTACCTGGTGGCAGACACTGAAGAGGAAATGAACAATTGGGTGCGCTGCATCTGTGAGATCTGTGGCTTTAACCCCACCGAGTCAGGAGGTGAATCATGACACATGCAAACACACACGAGATCATTTAATGATTACGATTTCAAATGATTAAACAGTACTTTTGAGGAAGATTTTTGATGGGAAAGAAATCCAATTTGTTCCAAATAATGAGAATACATTTTTTCAAAGGATGTTTACACGGATCATGTTTATGAGCGTGATCTAAAATCCCACCTTATACACATGCACTTTTGGTTATTGGCTAAAATAATAATAATAACAATACAAAGATTTTTAATACTTTTTTTTTTTTTTAATACTACTGGCAAAACTCATAATGCGCATCTTTAACTGCATATTGTGACATGAACTAGCAGTCAGTAACTACTGTGACGTCTCATGAGCATGAAGTCAACATAAATGAATTTCCAGAAGCCATTACTAAAGTCTTCAGGGTCACATGATCCTTCAGAAATCATTCTAATATGCTGATTTGCTGCTTAAAAAAACATTTTTATTTATATCAGTGTTTAAAACAGTTGCGCTGCTGAAATTTTTTGCATACATTGCTCAATTTTTTTCCAGGATTCTTTGATCAATAAATTCCTTTTTGTAATTTTTTACCAAAGAATTGTCAGTTTTAATCAATGTAGGGCATTCTTGATTTCTTGATCTTTGTATTTTTTTAAAATAAGTATTTTATTGACAAATCTATGCTTGGATGCTTGCACTCCTGCAGGCATGATGGTCATTCACTGTAATCCAGATGTGAGTCTGAAGTGCGAAAGCCCAAAGTGTCCCCTTAAGATTGATTCATTGTGGCACCTCAGGGTCTCCATCAGCTCAGCTGTATTGATCTCAGACGCTATCAGCTCACTTTGGCCTTTTCTTTTTTTTTTTTAAGTGATGTGAAGTCCAGAAGCTTGTGAGTACTGTTGTGGTAAATGATGCTCATGTTGGTTTCTAATGAGGAAGCGAACGTTTGAGCTATGGCTTAGGAAAACATTTGTGGTTGTGCATCTGGCCGGTTCGTGAACTTTTGCTCCTGTGTAGGATAGACACAGTCTAGAAAAGACCAGAAATAAAGTCCTAAGCTGATTGGTCAAAAAGTTAAGCCTTCTGGGAGAATAACACGTAACGATTTATAGGAAGCTTTTTCAATTTCAACTTTGTTAGAGTTTCAATGAAGTGTATTTAGCAACACAATCATAGTTTCTAGAAGGAAGTCTGATAGGAGTATTACTGCTGAATTTGGTATTGTGACAACTATATTTTTCTAGTTAAATGTTTGTGCGTTTGGAAATGTGGGACACATGCTCCTTCACTTTTTCAGCTGTATTGCATCATATCAAGAACAGGACCAAACAGTACGTTTCAAACTCTTCATTTTGTCTGTTACAAATACACATAGTCATTATTAGCCACCGATACTAAACAGGGTACTGAGAATGCAAATATGTAGGGGGATTTTCCAGGGCTTGGATGATTCAGCAGCAAGTCTGACAAACAAGAGCGGGGAGGGGAGAAGAATGAGGGAAAAAAAACTGAAGAGACCGAAAGAGACACAGTGGCCCTGACGGCCTTGAGCTGCCTGCACTTAGAGAGAGTCAAATGCACCCAGTAAATGAGTGGGTGTGAGTGGGTGTCAATGTGTGTGCGCACAAGTGATGTGTTTGTGTGCGTTTTACTGAATAACTGAAAGCAGAGTTTGAAGAGAGACTTGTAGAAAAACGCACAACCACCACGTTAACCGCACTCAACTGACCTTGAGAGTAGGCTGCTCAAAGAGAGATGGAAATAAAAATAAAAAAGTCAGATATAAAGAAAAGCTCTTTTAAAAGAACATAGACAAAAAGCTTAGATGCCACATAAAACTGAGACTCCGTCATGGATTAGTGGCACTTTCATTAGCGTCATGTGTTCAGGGTTCCTCTCTGCAGAGTTCTGCACTTTCACAAGGTCAAGGTCCTCGATCAGTCCCTTTACAAAAGCAAGCATTTCATTCTCCCTCAAAGTAACATGGTTATCTCTGTTCTGCCTTTGAATCTCATCTTCAGGCAATCCATCATTTTCAATTTTCAGTTTAATATAAATATGATCATACAATACAAACTTAAACACCCAGTAAAGTCAGAAGGGGAGTTTTGTATTTTTTTTTTTTACCCATATCTATTTGCTTCAAAGCTAATCTATGTTAGTGTACTCCTAAAAATTGGCCTCACGTTAGATGCTCACAATTTTGCCAAAATGACTTGAAGGCACTCTTCAACATGTTGCACATAAACATTTAGGTTTCAGTAGGAAGTCCGTCAACATAGGAAGGAAATTTCATGGGGTCTAGCCTGCTGTCGCCAACTTTTAGCTTTAAAAACAATAGAGAAACATGTTCATAATAATGCACTTACATTGGAGGTGTGTTTGTATTGCAATGGGACCAATTAAATTGGTTAAATCAAGCAGGTCATAGAACTAAAAGCTAGTTATCAATAAATGGCATATAAAATATAACTAATGGCATATATATATATATATATATATATATATATATATATATATATATATATATATATAGTTTATAAACTATAATAAATGATTATCATGAGATGCATCTCTCCATATTTTCCAAATGGCGTATTCTAAAAATATTCCAGTACCCAAAAGGCTCTCTGGTTTAAGCATGAAATAATTACACAAAAAATAAATGGATTGATGGATGGTTAGAAAGATAGATCAAATGTTAAAATAGGTAAACAATTTGCTAAATATTAGTGTTTAATTTTTTTGTACTTCCAATAAATTTACAAGCACACATTTTTACTAATATTTAGTATAGAAATATGCTAAATATTAGTATTTCAATCATTTTTTTAAACACCCAATATATTTGGCAACCACACATTGTATTTTCTTAATTTAATTTGATCAGTTCACACTTAGCTTACCAGAAGTCAGCCTGCGGAGAGGCTTTCACAATGCTAATTTGTTTTGAACAGGGATGGTTTCAGTAAAAGCTTTTGATTAAAACAATGCTGCCCTGAGCTTGGTCTGATCTTAAGTGTATTTCAAGGCTTATGATCTCATAAAGTGTGAAGCTCAGTGTTAATCTCTCCTCTCTTTTCTTTCTACAGACTCTGGAAAGATCTCTCACCAAGCAAATGTGCCAGGCGGTATGGTGGTGGATACGGCCCCTAGCGGCGGGCCAGGAGGAGCCTTAGGGGCTTCTGCACTGGCCAACCTGCCTCCTCCCTACCAGCCTGTTAGCATCAGACCCCTGGGGTCCTCCTCCAGTCTGGATGAGCCTCAGGACTACCTTTGGCTGCTCAACTGTGAGAGCAAGAAACCAGAGCCTAATAGGTAAGATGTGTAACGCATCGCACAACGTGAGGGGTATGTGTATATTAGCTATTTTAGAATGTGGCTCATCCAGTATTTTGTAATGTAGGCCTGTTACTGTTTTGTTTTTGTATTAGCTGTTATATAGACCATCCACTCCGACAAAGATGCTTTAGGACATTCGGGTGCTATGGGGGAAGACCTGCAGATATGGGTCTGATTGTATGTATTTGTGTGTGTGGTGTAGTCCAGTGGCTCCTCTTGCTCTAGGAGAGGAGCAGGAATACCTGCTTTTGGAGGAGTGTGGGAGCAGGAGCGCTCCTCCTGACTGTCAGTGAGTGAAGAGCATCAGTGTGAAGAAAACAATACTAAACAGCACACACAATAACTTTTTTTTTTTTTTACCTGAAAATCTGCACACTTATTATAACAACTTACTATGTATTCAACTTAAATTCTACTGACTAAAATAGGTTGGTATGTGTTTTTGCCTTCAGTGCTTAAAAGAGTGTGTATGCATATTTTGAACCAGGACTTGTGTGAAATGTGACATGCATGCTTGTGTTTGGCACTAACCTTGCCAGATGCTTATTATACAGATTTCTGGAATACTCGACAACATTTGGTTAATCGTTTCCTTATGTGATCAAATGTTGTGTAATGATCGTTAAACTATATTTGACTCTTGGTCCCTGGCTATGGAATCCGGAAAGTGAAGTATACCAGGGCCTTAAGACAGTTATTAATTCCCTTACCTGTCCAAGAAAAAAAGAAAAGGAAGAAACTTTCACTACTATTGGTATTATGCTGTAGCAATGTTTACACTGTTTATTTTTCTTTGTCAACCCTTCTGGTTTCACACCTTCTTAATGTGAAAAACTTTTTAACTTTGCACCAAACTACTGAATGAATGCATCTCTGATTGCCAAGTTGCTGTGTAATAAGCAGGATATTATAGTTGGCTGGTCAATATTGCAAATTAAACCACTTCAGGATTCAGTCATTATGCAGTAATGACCAACTGACTATATATTATCTTTTCCATGCCAAGTTAATTAAAACACAAAAACTAATTCACATTGTGATTTTTCATAATGACAAAAGTTATTTGCAGGCAGCATGATTTCACAAATAGCATAGTATGTGTTTGAAGGGGTGTTTTCTTTCAATATCTTTGTACTGATGAGGAGAAATGAGTTTGTTTTCATATAGTTTGGCAATCTGACAATCTTTATCTCATACGTGGGCTTCTTTACAGGTCCCGTGGTGAATGCTCCAAGTCTACCTCCTCCGAACCCGATTGTAATGACAACCTCCCATCCCACCACACTCCCACCTCCTCCTCCTCCAAGCACACTTCGGTCAATGGTTTCTTTCCTAGCCAGCATGGCGCTGGGCTCTATGATTCTCCTCCTTCACGCGGACAGTCGTTCTCAGCCGACTCACAGGGTGTGTACCACCTGCCCCGAAGTTACTCTCAGGACACTGTGCTGCTGCCGAAGTCGGCGTCCTCCCTTCCGGCTCCTGACGGTGAGGCCGGTGAACTCTATGTCTTTAATACGCCTGGTCGTAAACCCTCTTTAGAGGCCCATATGCGGAACTTGTCAGTTAGCTATGATATTCCACCAACACCTGGAAGTAACTGCACCTACCAGGTTCCTCGTACAGCTGGGATAGAGGCTGTTCCGGGGGCCACAGATGTGGTACCACCCCCCCGTCCGCCTAAGCCTTTACTGACCGCTGGATCAGTCCAACCAGAGCGCTCACCCACGGACACATATGTGGTGCCACGGTCGATGTCTGAGACTGACGGAACTTACTGCGTGCCATCCAGTGCAGGAGGGAGCAAAGCACTATGGAGCAACACTGGTACAGTGGATTGTCTGCGGAAAGGTAGGAGGATATCAGTTATCTCACCTGTGCTATTCCTTCATCATTATGAAAGCAACAGTTCAGTAACAATACAAGCTCAGTATCGTAAGTAGTTCAGGTAGCCTTACGGTTTAGTTTCTGAGCTGTCGATGGATTAAAATGTTTGATGACTCTCATATTAATTGCACATCAAATTTGACAGAGAAATGACCCACAACAAATCATTTAAAGCCATTATCGTTACATGAGAAGAACATGAAATATTTGTTACAAAAAGTGGCTTTAGAATGAGTCTTTTTTTGTGAACTATCCTTTTAATGATTTTTTTTTATTGATATTTTATTTTATTTAACCTTATTTTATTTTACAGTTTGCCAGAATGCTTGGAAATATATGATAAAAGGCACAAAAATGTTACCCACTCTTTTGTTGTTGTTGTTGTTTTTACCATTCGTGAGCAGGTACAGTATGAATACGGATATCTGCGCTGTGGACATTTTTATTTTGAGTCTAAATCCTGATTTTATTGACTTTTTCTTAATTTCTGGCAAATCAATGGCATTCACTCAGGAGATTTTAATAGGTGTTGATCAAGCTGTTTGTGCTGCAACAGTGTGGTCATGTAGTCATCAGTGGGTCCCTCTAGTGTTGTTTGGTGGAATTGTGGGATTGAGATTGTTACATACTGATTACATACAAGACTGGAAGTAATGGAGGCTGAAAATTCTGCATTGCCATCACAGGAATATATTACATTTTAAAATGTATTAAAATAGAAATAAGTTGTTTTAAATAATATAAAACATTTCACAATATTACCGTAGTTTTACTATAGTTTTAATAAAGATAAATGCAAACTTGCTGAGCATAATAGAGGTGGTTCTGTGACTTTATTTTTTATTAATTCTTTTTGCCTGCTTTCATTTTTTATTTTATTTTTTATTTCACAGATTACGGATCTCAAGACTGCTATGATATACCCCGTCCCTTCACCTCAGATAAAAGCTGCTCATTTGATTTTAACGAAAGCTTCAACAGCTATTTTGTAAGTTTTCATGATAATAATAATCTTTATCTATTTTAAAACTTGGTCCTGTCTTTTGAGTGTCTTAAGTATCCCTAACAGTTTCTTCTCTGCTCTTGGATGCATGTAGAAGAATAAAGGCATGGTGCCAGTAGGAGGTGAGGAGATGACTGAGAACTATGTGCCCATGAGCGTCCACTCTTCCTCACATCCGCGCTCCAGCAGCCTGTCAGAACCCATCCAGGAGCCCAACTATGTGCCCATGACACCGGGCACAGTGGAGTTCTCCTCCCTCGGAAAACAGGTGCCTCCTCCTGCCCACATGGGCTTCCGCTCCAGCCCCAAGACCCCACCACGTAGACCGGTGCACATCCCCGAATGCCAACCTCCACCCGTAGACCGCAACCTCAAACCTGACCGTAAAGGTGAGCCCTGGGGTTTGTTTCTTTTGTGGCGAATGTGTGTGTGTGATATACGTGAGGAGTTGTGTTCATGTGTACAGTGCTTTCGTCTCTTCAGCTTAGCAACTCTCATTACCACCTTTCTCACTAACAGGTGCCGGCCCATGCTTATAAAAAGGTTTAATTTCAACTTTTGATCAGTTCTCAGGCTCCTCGTTGCCATGCAATCATAACTTGCTTAGTGAACGAGTCCAAACTGCTGTTTCAATGACCTTCAATGCATTTTAATGGTTAGCATGTGACCTCACGAATAAAAGAAGCTATTGTCTACAGACTCAGAGCCCTGGGTATGAGGGAGCCTGGAGCGGTCACCTCTGTCCCCATTGTGTCTTAGTGAAAGATCCCTTTGATGGTGCAGACCTGCGAGGGGAATTTCAATCTGGTTTAGGAGAAAAAGGGGACGTACTGACAGTTGCACAAGTGGGCCGAAACATCAGGAGCCAGCTAGGACAGCACTATTGAACTAAACATTAATGGCAGCAGCTGTCTGCGCTCATCCGAAACCATTGTGTATCTTCAGTTATGGTTTAATGTTTCCGAGCTAATGTGTTAATGTTCCCGAGCACTGCTAATGCAAGAGACAGCAAGTTACATGCAGAGGAGATGAACCACGTGGCCATAACTATGTGAAAACACAGTGTAATGAACAGGTTTGGAGTTATCAGTGACACCCATGACTAGCAAATGCATGAACTCAAGCAGCAATGCACTCTTAGACAAATATTGTTAGTAGAAAATTTGAGTTATGACTTACATTATTCAAAAGCTGGGTGGAAACACAAAGGTGCAAATTAAACCCTTTGTATAAAGTATAAAAAAAAATCTAGGTGCAAATAAAAGTTTTCATATATATAACAATGAAAACGTTTATTTGCTATTTTTTTATTATTTTTTTTATACTGTTGTTGGAAACTCAGAAGGAGACTCTTGGCTAATCTTCAGCAGAATTATTTATTGAGAACGCTTGCTCTGCGTGGCGCTGTAGTCATCAAAAGTCTAACTAGTCATTAATACATTGTAGTTTATATACATTTCAAGGGGGCGGGATACACAGAGGTGGGAGCATGGAAATGCAATCAGGAAAGTGACAGACATTGGCATTTTCCCAGCCTTGATCTCATCAGCATAACAGTGTCATTTAAATACAGAAGTGCCTGATCGTATCACCAATACCTTCACATTATCATAGAAACAAAGGCACAGCTGTGCCTCGAGTTAAGCAGGCACCTTTATGTTGGGACCTTGCTCTACCATCAAGACAAAAGGTTAATGTCTCAGGAACCTGGGCTGCTTGACCTGATAATCTCAGAATGCCATAATCTTAACCTCAAAATGTAAAAACACAAAGTACATACTATTACGTTGGAAACTAGATTTAACATAGTACAAATTTGTAATCCCACACTGTACATGTTACATATTATTTAGTAATTCAATTAAATTATACATAAAAACAAGAAACTAATCCAAACCAAAACCTAACTCCATAGTAATTACATGTTGTAAATTAATAATTACTTAATCTGTAAATAATAAACGGCTATAAAACACATTGAGACAGACATATATATAAATATATTTTCTTTATTTATTTAAAAAAATATATAAATTACAACTGGTGTGATGTTCGGGTTTTCACATGCTTTTGGCCAAGTAGTGCATGTAGAGTAATGAAATAGGTCTTCTTTTAAAATCATTTTCTATTTTCTAAACATGGGCCAAGCACAACACTCAATGTTTTCCCGTCATTCTCAAATGTCCAGTGTCACTTCTGCTGCTCTTCTGACCACGGCTTATTGTGTTTGTTGTGTATTTGCAAGCTTTCTCTAAAAACGGCGTGATTCAAACAGCTTTGGTGGCATCTTATAGGCAGTTGTTGGGTACTTTGTGTCTTAATGTGTTTGTCCTCTCTCTATTCTTTCAGTGGCTGCTCTATACAGGTCGAAATATCAGTTTCTGTTCTATCTGGTTTCGGTCTCTTCCTGTATCAAACGTTTCTACCTGAACACACACCTAACTTTCAGTCCTAAAAATGATTGTGATATTCTGCTCTTTTTGGCCTGTTGTTTAATTGAGGCCATCATCACTGGTGACCTGTGGTATTTTCTTGTGGCAGCTATATGCATATATGTTGGTTTACTTCTCCTAATATTACATAGACATTACTGAACCCTTCTGTCTGGCTGAGCCACATGCTGGCGTGTCGTCGGTTGGTGTGAATGCTTTACTCACCCACGTGTGTCTGTTTAACCCTGTGCATGTCTCGCCCAAGTCCGTCTTTGTGGGGAAGCCTTGTTCATTGCATGTCTTAAATGCATGAAGAGTTGTTGCCATGGCAGCAGCCCAACACTTATCTGTTCGGTGAAAGAGAAGAGGCACGAGTGATGGAGGTGGCCGTGACTGTGCTAAATTGCATGGGTGTGAAGTTTAGAAGAAGACAAGGCCGATTCTTTCAAAGGAGACATGTAACAAAGAAGTTTTCTCTCACCAATTCAGGTCAGAGCCCTAAAATAAACAGAGCAGTCGGTCTTGAGCGAACCGACTCCCAAACCATAGGTGAATTCTCAAGACTGCGAAGGGGTACGTATCTCACTGTGTACCTCCTCAGTTCTGAGGGGTCATTTCAATAAGCTCTCATTGTGAATGACACATTGAATACAGTAATAGAACAAATAAAATGTAATCAAAAACTGACCTTCACTGTCAAGACCTTGATATACATACAGTAAGTGACTTACAAACTGAGAATTTGGCTATTTTCTCGAAGCAGAAGAATATGGTTCTAACTAGGAAGCTTTTGTAAGTTTAAATTGTAGAATTACTATCTATCTATCTATCTATCTATCTATCTATCTATCTATCTATCTATCTATCTATCTATCTATCTATCTATCTATCTATCTATCTATCTATCTATCTATCTATCTATTAAAAACCCTAAAATGTGATTTTCGGGATTTTTTTGTTTTTTTTGGGGCTGACTTTTTGCCACACTGTATCTATATAATATTGCACATTTATAATTTAATTACCGTGTTTTCCGGACTATACGTCGCACTTTTTTCATAGTTTGGCTGGTCCTGCAACTTATAGTCAGGTACGACTTATCAAAATTAATTTGACATGAACTGAGAGAAATGAACCAAGAGAAAACATTACCGTCTCCAGCCGTGAGAGGGCGCTATATGCTGCTCAGTGCTCCTGTAGACTACACTGAAGACATAGAGCGCCCTCTCGCGGTTCTAAATAAATGCGACTTATAGTTCAGTGCGATTTATGTTTTTTTTCCTCATCATGACGTATTTTTGAACTGATGCGACTTATACTCAGGTGCGACTTATAGTCCGAAAAATACGGTAGACAAAATATATGTATTGATGCAAATTTATTTTATTTTAATTTATTTATTGTTTTATCGGCCACAACATGAAAACGATTAAGTTGGTGTATTCCTTGTACTACTTTTTTTTTTTTTTTTAGAGTGCTCAATGTAGTTCTTTTTTCACATGTTATAAATGAAAGTGAGAATCACATTTTATACTTAAATACACTTCCGTAAATGGACTCATAACCATGTATATTACCCAACATTTACATAAGTAACTGTTATACTGGTTATAGGCATTATTTACAGCTTCATAGAATAGAGGGCTTGACTTTGCTTATTCTTTCATACAGAGAGCGTTTTCAAGCTACTTTGAGACCATTCATTGTAAATATGGTTTCCAGTCCCAAAAACTGACTGTGTGAATGTAGCCTATCATACAAACATTCACTACATGCAGTGTGTGGAAGAACTTGGCTTTCCACTCCAATATTTGTATTATTATGTCACTGATGCTATCCATTGCATTGTCTGTTGTGTGCACAGATTGCGGTCCCTGCGAAGACTGTTTGATTTATTACTTTAATTGGTCAGCTGGTTATTAAGCTAATGAATTTGTGATAGATGAGGTTTTAAGGTTCTGGTAGAGTTGATGCTTGTGTTTAACTGATGGAGGAAAGCTAACACACTTGATACCACAGTTAAAACTAACTGATTAACATCTGACAGACACTCAATCAGCAGTGTCTCTACAAACACCTTTCACTGTCAAACTGCTCACTGACCCACGAGTCATAAACATTATAAACACTTAACCAACTCATTTGCATTAGCATTTTTGAGTCATATTGACGAGCTGAAAGTGGGCGGATGAATCGTATTATGACTAACGGTGCGAAGAGCAATCCAGGTGTCTGGATAAAACCATGGGAGCGAGGTTTGCTTGCCATCAGGAAGTCTGCTCTTCAAAAGTTTGGGGTTGTTAAGATTTTTTAGCGTTTTTAATTGTATCTGAATACTGAATATGCAAATAATAATAATATGGCTTAAAGGAACAGTTCACTCTAAAATTAAAATTAGCTTGAAATGTACTCACCTTCAGGCCATCCAAGCTGTGTATGACTTTGTTTTTTCATGGAAACAGCTTTGGAGAAATGTAGCATTACATGACTTGCACACCAATGGATCGTCTGTGGTGAAAACATCACAAGTGGGTTCATCAACTCTTTGGACTTCTGACGGCACCCATTCAATGCTGATGAAATGCTATCAGAGCAGTACAAAGATGGCTATAAAAAAAAAAGTCATATTTTATACACACACACACACACACACACACACACACACACACACACACACACACACACACACACACACACACACACACACACACACACACATATATGTATTATATAATATATATGTGTGTGTGTGTATTAGCAGAAACTTGCTCAAGCCACATTATGTGTCCAAAAAGTTCAGGGCCTTGAGATGCATATCAGTCTGTGCTTTCTTCCCTCTCACACTGGCACCAGCTGGTGTGCATTTCAGCCAGCTACAGCTATTCCTCTGTTGCCAGATTGGGAGCATCTCATTTTAGCAGAGTTTTTGGCCAGCTGAATTAAATAAATCAGGTGCTGTGTGTATATGTGCGAAGGGGACGAGAGGAGGATGTACATGATTATCATTCGTTTTTTCCCTTCCTTTGGCAGTGGCCTTCTTTTCAACCTTTCCAGTTTTCACTCGGGTGTGATTTCATTTCTCATGACTTGGTCCTGAATTGGGCTTAAGTCTCTTGTTAAGTGCGAAAAAATTAAGTGAAGTATGCTTATTAAGAAAGGTGAATTAAATAAAGGTGACTTCTGACTCCAATTATGGACTAAATAGCAGACATCGCCCTCTACTGGCTAAAAGTAGAGAACCGCAATCTCAATTACATGCAAATCTGTGTTTAAATATTTGTAAATCTTTCATTCACTCAATTTATTGTAATTAATTATATTTTTTAATATTATTTATCTTGTTGATAATAACTATGTATCTGGCCAAACTTTTGGGGCGTATTATGTCATTTGAAAAAAAAAAAAATTCTTCTTTAAACTGATGGATTTTATATATATATATATATATATATTTTAGCAGGTAGGCCGGCCCCTTTGGAGATCAAGCCTCTAGCTGAGTTGGAGGAGTGTACGGCGCCGGTGCGTTCCCCCGTGACCAGGTCCTTCACGAGGGAGTAAGTGTCGGGCATGTTTCCTCTAAAAACAGATCAGTATTGAAGCATGGTTCTGCATGGACACCACAGGCTAAATAACTAATCATTCATGCATTCCTGTAGTCTTGTCCTAACATCCCATTTTAGTAAACTGGTAGAAAAATGTCATAATAAGTGATTCGGCTGTCATCACTAATTAACATCACATAATAACAAAAGTGGTGGTGATGACAGTCCAATAAAAGCATGAATTGTATTCTTGAATTATTTATTGATTTGATACATTGATGTAGGTGCTATGAGGTTCATGTGTCTGGATCGCTTAAAGTGTGTGTGAATCAATGCCACTGAAGGTCTTTTTGACTGCCAGTGTGTTTTGGGTTACACATTATCAGTCAAAGACATACAGCTCAGACCTTGCATAAATCCAGACAGGGAGTGTTTGTGTTGCTGTTCATTGTGTGTGTGTGTGTGTGTGAGAGAGAGCGAGCGTCAGTGTAAATGTTGTCCTGCTCCTCAGCCCTTCTAGGTGTACCGCGGCCCCCAGACCATCGTCAGGGCATACCACTGCCTCCAGCAGCGACTCCGACGACTGTGATGAGAATTATGTAACCATGCAACACACTAATATGTCTACAGATGAACCAGTATGTAAAAAAAACAAAACCAAAAAACACAACGGTTCCACTCAGTTATAAAAAATATATGAATTCAGGCAATATATTCAGTGTGTATATGAATATAAATTTATTTGCACAAACATTAACAGCTGGAAGTTTGAAGTCTGTAATATATATATATATATATATATATATATATATATATATATATATATATATATATATATATATATATATATATATATATATATATATATATATATTTACATACGTACTTATACATACTGTGTCTTATGTTTATCAAGGCTGCATTTAAAAATAGTTAAAACCGAAATAATGTGAAATATTGTTGCAATTTAAAATAACTGTTTTTTTTATATGTATAAATTTTAAAACGTTATTTACAATCCTGAGTGCAACATGAGCCTTCAGAAATTATTTCGTACATTTTATGCTGATTCGGTGTTCAAGAAACATTGTTTATTGTTATCTATATTAAACTCTTTTGCTGCCTAATATTCTATGATCAATAAAATAGAAATATGTTGAAATATCTATATTTTTAACAACGTAAAAGCATTGACTGAGCTTTCGATCACTTTAATTAATCCTTTTGATTCAACTTTTTAAAGTTATACGTTTTCTTCCATATTCTTTTCTGCAGATTTGAATTTAAAATAAACATTATGGATTTGTTCTGACACATCGTATATATTTAATCAATTCATTTTTGTTTTTTTTTGGCATAAATGCTAGGTCAAAAATGTAATAACAGGTTAACAAAGTTATTTTGTGGTCAGTCAACACACTGGATAGAAGGACCCCTCGCTGCTTTTCCTACCTTCACTTCTCCAGTCTTTCTTCTATTTCTGTTTTATCTTTCTTCCATTTTTTTTCTGTCTTGGTTTCACCTGAAGGACCTTTAATCTTTGTTGTTCCATGTTTGGTTTATTAATGTTTTTCTTAAACATTTTCTTGACATGGAGCTTTTCGTGCATGGCTTGTTTTGTTTGTTAACATTTTAGCACGCCAGCAGTAAAGTTATTGGTAACACTGCACAGTGTGGCTTTTGTTGCACCGGATTCAAATGCCAATGCTTGGGAGAGACATTTCTCTGCCTCTTTTCTGTTTCCTATTTCCTGCATTCTGTTTCTTGCTTTCTTTTGTTGATCCACTTGTCTGCCTCATTTGTATTTTGCATTTTCATTTCTAGTTTCTCTGCTGGCCTTTGCCATTTATTTCCTGTTTACTCTTTGATTTTTGTCTATACCTCCTTTCCTCCCGATTCGTCCATTTCACAGAGAAGAGTCCTTCTACTGTACTGTTCCCATCACTCCTATAAAGAGAGAAGTGTCAGGTCTAGACAACCTGGATGAGGTGAGGTGGACTGAACTCCACTCTGGATGTGTTTTAAAGGGATAGTTCAGCCAAAAATTTTAATTCTGCCATCTTTTACTCACCTTATGGAATATCAAAAAATATTATAGGGACCATTAGCTGTGTGGTTACATGCATTCTTCAAAAGAACTTTCTTTTGTGTTCGGCAAAAGAACAAAATGCATACAGGTTTGAGCAATTTGAGGGTGAGTAAATTATGACAGAATTTTTGTTTTTAGGTAAACTATCCCTTTCACAAGGGATGAAATCATGAAATGGAAATCATAGGCATTTATAATTAGTTTCACTGTTTGCATAAATAGCATTGTAATAATGTTTTCCAATATTACTATTTTTATAAAATGCAACCCTGGTGAGCATAAGAGACAAAAAAAAAAACCACCCCAAACTTTCAAACATTAATGTATGTGTCATTAGGCAGATTTTTATTTATTTATTTTCCATATTACATTCTTGTAAAAAAAAAAAATATATATATATATATACACATATACGCACGCACACACACTCTCTGGCCACTTTATTATGTATACTTTGCTAGTACTGGGTTGGACCCTTTTGCCTTCAGAACTGCCTTAATTCTTTGTTGCATAGATTCAACAAGGCGTTGGAAACATTCCTCAGAGATTTTGGTCCATATTGACATGATAGCATCACGCAGTTGCTGCAGATTTATCGGCTGCACATCCATTCCATGATGTTAATCTTCTGTTCCATCGAATCCGAAAGATGCTCTTTTGGATCGAGATCTGGTGACTGTGGAGACCATTTGAGTAAAGTGAACTCCTTATGTTCAAGAGTACAGTCTGAGATGATTTCACCTTTGTGACATGGTGCATTATCCTGCTGGAAGTAGCCATCAGAAGATAGGTCCACTGTAGTCATAAAGGGATGGACAATGGTCAGCTACACTACTCAGGCAGGCTGTGGCTTTTAAACAATGCTCAGTTGGTACTAAGGAGCCCAAAGTGTTCCAAGAAAATATCCCCCAAACCATTACACCACCAGCAGCAGCCTGAACCATTGAGACAAGGCAGGGTGGATCCATGATTTCATGTTCTTTACCCCAAATTCTGACCCCACCATCTGAATGTCACAGCAGAAATCGAGATACCTTGTTTGTAAAGAGGGGTTATTTAAGTTCCTGTTGCCTTTCTATCATTTCTAACCAGTCGGCCCTTTCTCCTCTGACATCAACAAGGCATTTTCATCCACACAACTACCACACAATGGATATTTTCTCTTTTTTGGACCATTCTCTGTAAACCCTAGAGATGAAAGTGCATGAAAATTCCAGTAGATCAGCAGTTTTTGAAATACTCAGACCAGCTTGTCTGGCACCAACAATCATTCCACGTTCAAAAACACTTAAATCCCCTTTCTTCCCCATAATGATGCTCTGTTTGAACAGCAAGTCATCTTCACGAAATCTAGATGCCTAAATTCATTGAGTTGCTGCCATGTGATTGGCTTATTAGCAATTTGCGTTACCGAGCAATTAAACAGGTGTACGTAATAAAGTGGCCAATGAGTGTATATATGTGTGTGTATGTGTATGTGTATGTGTATATATATATATATATATATGTATATATGTGTGTATATATATATATATATATATATGTGTATGTATGTGTGTGTGTGTGTGTGTGTGTATATATATATATATATATATATATATATATATATATATATATATATATATATATATATATATATATATATATATATACACACACACACACACACATACATATACATATATATACACACACATATACACATACATATATATATCCTGTTTATTTCAACATGAGTGGAACTTAAATTACTTGCATATAATTTGCAGTTTCAAGAGGTCTTACAGTATATGTCCAAAGATGATAATCATAGCTATACATGATTGTGTATATATATACTTTTTTATTATTATTATTATTTTTATTTTTTTTATTTTTTTTATTTATTTTTTTTTGTCAATTGTATACATCAGTGATTCTCAACTGGTTTGGTCAGGGGACCCACGATTTTCCCTGTTCATCAAGCCGCGACCCACTTAAATGTATGTGTAATTTGTAAAAAAAATAAATAAATAAAACAAAGCAAATTTATTTCACAAGAATTGTTTATACACTATTAATCAGGCTATTAATCAGCAGTCCCAAACTAGTTTTTGTTAATACAGTTAAGTTAGTATGAGCCAACGCAGTCATTTAAAAGTGTATAAAATAACTCTTAATGAAACATAGAAACTGCTCCTGAATAGAATGTATATCATATATGCAAATCCTTGCCGGAAAACAAAGTACCGGTTCTTTTGGGTTGTGAACCACCAGTTGAGAAACACCGTTATACATTATGCATTACATTGTACTGTTGTTCCCCAGACAGTCATTTGATGATTTCGATTTGTATTGAGTTACTAAACACTGCAGCATGAAATAAGGCTTGATATATTTTGAAACACGTATAGAAAAACTGTTTATACAATGCATAATTATTATATTATGACTCAAATGACTTGCAAATGACACTTGTAGATGTCCACCAGCAAAATCATCTAGAGTTAATAGAGCATTATTTTAAATTTCTTATATTTGAAAGAGTTTAGAAAGAGACTGATTTCCGATTTTGTTGACATAATGTGTACACAACACAACCCATTACCGACTGAATCAATCGAATGAGTGTTGGGTGAACGACCACATGTCACTGATAGATTGGTAGATTGGATTAGGTATTTTAAAAAATTCAGACTCTACACTTACATCATCTAGTATCATTGTAGTAGATTAATATATCTTTTAATAACTAATTCTGACCACAACATTGACCATTGAGCTCTTTGTATTCAACCTTTTTTCTATATATATCTCAGAACATGAAGCTAGGAGCACCAATGAATGCTGACGGAGGTGGCAGTCCCATGGTCAAGCCCAAAGGAGACAAGCAGGTGGAGTACCTGGACCTCGACTTGGACACTGGGATATCGACTCCTCCTCGGAAGGTAAGATATGAATAATAATTAAGCAGATGTAGACAAATTGTGCACTAAAATATTATGGAAGGATGCGTTTGGGTGAGGTTTTAATCATAAGCAGGGTTCTAAATTAACACCCGCCAATCCGCCAAATGCGGGTTAAAATTCATTTTGGCGGGTGTTAATTAAAATTTACTAGCCAGTTCGGCTGGTGATGCATGACATGAGGCTCTGTTCTCGGTCATTTATCCCCCTGGCAGCACTTCCTACATTTCCCATGAACACTGTGCTGTAATGCTACGTGATGACGTTTCATATGCTCATTGTCTGCACGCAGTTTGCAGTGAAACCAGCACGAAAAAACATGGAAACGAATAGCGTCCATCAGAAAACACAAGGAAAAAGAACGAATGGAGCCAGAGCAGGGAGCATAGACTGAAAGAGGAGGGAGTTAGCTATTAAAGAAAAAAATTAAGATTAAACTAAATGTGGCGGTGGTTGGGACAGATTTCTGGGGGCAAAAAGAGGAACGAGGCAGGGGATGAGGATATTACGGAGAGCCCCGCACGTCACCTGTAGGAGAAAAAAAAAATCAATCCGTGACGACGGTTTTGCAATCCGTCCCTTCAGTTTATAAACCGTACTCACGAATTCATAAACTGTTCACTTGGTTTAACAAATCGTGCCCACGGATTAACAAACCGTGCCCACGAATTCCCAATCCGTGCGCTCAGATTGTGTAAACCGTACCCTCGGTTTTTGAATCTGTACCCACGAATTCATAATCCGTGCGCACACTTTCACAATCCGTTCCCTCGGATTTGTATTTGTAAACTGACACGCATTTGTAGCTCCGCCCCCACCGGCAGATTCATTTCTGTTTATTAAACATTATTTTTCATAGTATTCAGTGAGTCCACGATCAGCATTCACAAATAGTCTTCTTTTTAGCATTTATTTTAATAGTGATTATTACATTAATCACCAATAGGATAAGACACAGCCGCCTGTATTTTATGAAAAAAAAAAAAAAAAACGCTAAAAGAAAATAAGGGTAAAAAGCAATACAAAACAAATAATATGCCGGTTATGTTTTCATTCCTTTTCTCTCTAACTGAATGCAATGTTATTTTCGGCCTCATTATTTATTAATAACATTAACAGTGAAAATTGCATCTAACTCCGGCAGGTGGGGTGGATGGAGCTTAGTATAATAAAATCAGAAAATAAGTCTTCATGCATGTTAAGAAAGAATTGTAGACAAACATTTACAAAACTGTCAAAGTTTATTTAAAAATAAAACAATTCATGAATTATTTTCTTGTACTCATTTATTTAGCCTACAAATTAAAATGATAAAAATAACTTATATATTATTATACAGGTTATGCATAAGAATCTTTTATCCAAAACAATTTACAACAGAGGAAAATTGTTTGCGAAACTGATTGCGAAAGTGTGCGCACGGATTATGAATTTGTGGGTACGGATTCAAAAACCGAGGGTACGGTTTACAAAAACTGAGCGCACGGATTGGAAATTCGTGGGCACGATTTGTTAAACCAAGGTAACAGTTTATGAATTCGTGAGTACGGTTTATAAACAGAAGTTTTTCATGCCAACAATGTTAATAAAATGATCAAATGCATTCAGTGGCACTCATAATTTGTTATTTTTACCGGGAAAAAAAATGGCTAGTGGAAATTCTGATTGGCTGGTAACTTTAGAAAGTTACCAGCCACATTGGCTGGTAATCAAAAAAATTAATTTAGAACCCTGATCATAAGGTGTCTGACAAGCGTAACAATATAGTGTTCTTTTCCTCAGGCTCTATGATTATATACCTACTATGTTTTTTTTTTTTTTTTTTTTTTTTTTTTTGCCAATTATCGGCTTTTTAAATAATAGAATTACCCATATTCCTTCTAATAAGCTAAATATAAGTATTTACAATTTAAATTAAAACAACATCATGCATCATGTAGAGTTAAAATATTTTTAAGTAAACTTGGGATGTGCCGATATTAGAATTAAATTTGATAGCCATAAGCCAATACTGGCTAGCACACACACACACACACACACACACACACACACACATATATATATAATTCAATAGAACAGTAACACATTTTATATAAAATGTTCGATATAAAGTTCATGTGCCAAAGGTGAATGAAACCTACAGTAGTTAAAGGCGCAGTTTGAGTGCATCACGTGGAGATACGTTTACTAGCTGATCAGTCTCAAACGTGCGCTGTGTGATCCTGCAAGAAGTGCTTGAATTCAGTGAAGCACACAAATGAGATCTCTACAATTTTTAGTTTAAAATTTTCTCAACAGCTCTGACACACAAGAAACTTTGTGCTATGAACATCTTCGTTGGAAGGCTTTTCCATGGATTTACTGTAGTAATGTTAACTGAACAATGGTATTGTGACAGAAATAAAGGGTATGTAATATGGAATTTTATTATCTTATTAATGTAGACATGTATTAAATGTACTAAAGGAAGTAATGGTTGTAATTAAGCTATAGCATTTGTATTTATACAGGCTACTGCTTTTCATACAAATACCACAGAAACCATATATTTATATGTCACCATGATAATGACCATGGTAGACCTTCGGTAATCCTGATTGTGTGAAGCTTTGAAAAACCTATGGTTAATTTAAATATAAGTACAGTCCTAACTCAAATATCTGCATCGTGCCATCAAGGTCAGGGAGCACAAACCTATTTCCTTGTTTGAAACAATATCACCTGTTAGAACATGCAGACACTTAAGAAATTAGTTTCTCTATTAAGATATTTTGTTCAGGAAAAATACTGAATAATAATTTATTATTGTAATTGTTTTGAATAGATTTAGATTTGTGAAACGTTCTCAGGTTTGCACATTTTAAAACAACAATTAACTGTCTGGTCACAACTTTCTCTCAGAAGAAATCTGCTTTTAAACTTGAAAGAGATATAGATTTGACATTTATTGTGATTGTCATTAATATTGACTGAAAGTTATTGTGATTTTTTTTTTTTTTTTTTTTTTTTGGCCATATTACTCAGCTCTACATATAAAATAGATAAACTAAAATTGTATTTTCAAAATAAAATTAAATATAATAAATAAAGTAAAATAGTAATAAATGAAAAATATATTTTTAATGCCGCAAGTGAATTTAGGATTCACAACATTTTCTAAACATTACATTTGAATAAATTATTAGTATTTTTGCAGATAAGCTTCATAAAAGTGTTACGTGACAGCAAAAGTAATTTAAATGCAAAAACAGGGTAATTTATACTATCATCTGAAAACCGATATTTTACCGATAATTGTGCATCCGTAAAGGAAACATTCTTTTCACATAATTATTCATTATAAAAATGTTTAATTAGTCTGTTTTATACTAACACTTAGACTAGATTTACTAAAATTCTTCTAGAATACTAGAAAAGTGTTGTTACATTGTTTTTAAGTATCAAATTGGTACCCAAATACTGGTACTTTTGTTCTTTTATTTTGATTCAAAGCAAGGTATCAATTTACAAAGCGCGGAGGTCAGGTACTCACTGAAAGGTTTTAACAGATTTCATTTATTTTATTTTATTTTATTTTGCAGCTATAGATGATGTCTTTAGTGTTGCAAATGATATGTTCTCATAAAAACCTTTTAAAATTGCTTACGATGCAAGATGTTATTAAAAAGGCTGTGTGCTGTATGAGATTCCTTCATGGAGGGGCAGAAAAGCCAGTCAAGTAGTTTCAGTAATTTTATGATGTTGCTTTATTCTTAATTTAAATGCAAAAACAGGGTAATTTATACTATCATCTGAAAACCGATATTTTACCGATAATTGTGCATCCGTAAAGGAAACATTCTTTTCACATAATTATTCATTATAAAAATGTTTAATTAGTCTTTTTTATACTAACACTTAGACTAGATTTACTAAAATACTTCTAGAATACTAGAAAAGTGTTGTTACATTGTTTTAAGTATCAAATTGGTACCCAAATACTGGTACTTTTGGTACTGTTTTGACTGTCTGTCCTATCTTGGCCTTGCAGAAGAAGAGTAACGGGGCTGGTATTTCAGCATCAGAGGAGCGGGTAGACTATGTGGTGGTGGATCAGCAACGAACGCAAGCACTGAAGAGCACACGTGAGGCCTGGAGTGACGAACGGCAGTCAACGGATCCAGATCCCAACAACAAAGGGGCCAAATGACACCCATCTCTATCCTCTTTTCTGCAAGGTCATGACTCACAGGGGCCGAGGAATGGAGGTCGCTGCACATGCTCTGAACCTCCTATCCAGTCTCCATGATTTTAGATACAGCTGTGTGACAGCGCCTAGGTCACAGCTCCCAGATCAGCTAGTTTACACTGCTTTCTGCTAGATGACGCACCCGCACAGGGGAGAGCTGATCCGAGGGATCCTCATGTATAAGCTGACAGACTCCAAGTAGGATGGACCGCACTCTGCACAGGGGCTGAAGGACTTGTCGAGCCTTTTTGGCTGAAAGCCTAGTGAAAAATACACTAACAGAGCAGCATTTTTCATACAACGTGGATAGACACTGCCCCCCCTCCACTCATCAGCTCAGACAGTTTCAGATTTTTTGATATCGTCTTTCCAACATCGTGGTGATAAAGCACATTATTCCATGGGCTGGGGTGCATCAGGTCTGTTGAATTTATCTGTCCTTAAGGGCTTTAAAAATAAAAATTAAACAATGTTCCATGTTCACAAAACTGCCACTGGGGTTTTAGGATGTTTTAGTTGCCTTTTTATTTTTATAGTTCCATGAAAATCTGAAACCTTTGCACATCTAGGTTTCTTTTTTTATTCTTTTCTTTTTTTTTTTCAATTTGTTTTATTCTTTTGAGCCTCAGTTGTAATTCGGTAGTGCAATCAAACGGTTTTGAGTTGCTTGAGCCACAAATCTACTAAGGTTGGTTTGTTTGAAAATGAATATAGTTTTGCATTTAAGACAGCAGACAGACTGTATAAAGTGTTACGTACATGAATAAAGGTGTCCTTTATTTGTATCTAATATCTAGTATGTTAAGGCTAAGGTGTAGATTCTGCAGGATAGAAGTCTACACGGTCTGAGATGGCATCAGAAGCTATGAAATCGTATCGGTGGAATCTGGAACTGTGATTGTTTTTAACAGAGAAGAGATTTCTCTGTTTTTTGTGTTTTATCCGCTCTTTTATTTTGATTCAAAGCAAGGTATCAATTTACAAAGCGCGGAGGTCAGGTACTCATTGAAAGGTTTTAACAGATTTCATTTATTTTATTTTATTTTATTTTGCAGCTATAGATGATGTCTTTAGTGTTGCAAATGATATGTTCTCATAAAAACCTTTTAAAATTGCTTACGACGCAAGATGTTATTAAAAAGGCTGTGTGCTGTATGAGATTCCTTCATGGAGGGGCAGAAAAGCCAGTCAAGTAGTTTCAGGAATTTTATGATGTTTCTTTATTCTCTGTGTGAATGGTCTATCAATGCATTTTTATTGCAACTTCGATAATTTATTTCAGATGTCCCACAGCTCTTGGAGACTAATCACCATTGCAGCTTTTTTTGAATGTTGTAAATATGATCCATTCAGTGATTTCAGCCCATGTCAGAATACATCAGCATAGAACTTTACTGTGTGTGTACAATAAAATAGCTTTACTAACTAACATTCTTAAGCCAAGAAGACATTGTTTCTGTGTTTCAACACCATTGGTGGCTTCTGAAGCTGTATATATGGACACAGGCTTTTCAAGCATGTCTTCTGATTCAAAGCTGTGCCTGTATTGTTTCCCTTCTACTCAAAACCTTTTCTTCTTTAAGTCCTCAGACCCTGATGCTTTATATCTTTTTTTTAATGAATCTGAAAGAAATGTACATTTTAAAATAAACTCAATAAAAAAAATAATACTTGAGATTATTGCAGACATTGCAAGTAATGTCATTTGTGATGATTGTAAACCGTTTTCAGAAATGCAATTTCAATTGCATAGATCATTATGGGTTAATATTAAATCATAAATGGTGTCCTGGTAGATGCACATTTTATGGATCTTATGTCAGTTGAATGATAGAAATTCAGCTAATCAGGTTATAGAAGTAGGCAGACACTTTATAATGAGACCAGTATCTTGACAGATTTTTTTTTTTTTAATCCGCAAAAAAGAAAAAGAAAATGGCATTAAATAATTATCAAAAACTGAGAAGCAACAAAATTAATAAAACAACTGAAATGCAAGCAAGGGTGTTAAATTATAATCAGCATATTAAACATTGTTTGCTTTGTCTAAATCTGTAATGATTATTTTAAATGAAAAAAAAAAGAAGTTAATGTGGGTCAAACGTTTTTCAAGTTTTATCAGGGTGTATTTTATCATGTACTAACTTGTTGATATCTTCTTTTAACACCAGATATGTAAATATGTAACCGGCAGCTGTATACACACAGAAGTAATGTGTGATCCTGAACCACATTTTACCTTCCTAAAAAAGGTATCTAAAAAAAGTACATTCTGAATAGTTACGAACTTGAGTTGATATTTTTAAACGTCACGCTCCCTTTACATCGCAACACATCGGTCATGTAAGAACACTGACCTGTGCTGTTGAACACAGCATTTCATGTCATGGAACATATAAAAATAGATACATTTTTACATAAACGTTTGAAGAAGCCAGTTCTTGCATCTTTCAATTTGCCTAACAAATCTGTCACACACACTCGAAGAAGAACTCTTAAATATTGAATGAAAATAAAATTAACTAATAATAATAAATAAATAAATAAACTAATGATCTTGAAAATATGAGTTATTGATGAGTTAATTTATGGAGCAATGCTTGTTATATTTGCAGATATTTAGAGTTTGCCACAAGCTAAAGCACAGATTCACTCTGTCTGAGCAGCTTCACTTTGGCCAAATCTGGTTCACAGATGACAGAAGCATGCTAAAGTTACATTAGTACTACGAAGCTCAAACCTAATCTTAAGAGAAAGGCAACAAGTAGCTTTGTTTGACCAAGTAAAATTAAGAGTCTTGGAGATATCTTCATTGAAGCTGTGGAGAGCTACTTTTGGATGTTGAAATCATCTGCCTCCTCAACTTGGGAAGAAGAGCACCATGGTGAGAGTTAGTTCTGGCATGTCTTAATGAACGGGTGGTTTATACCTCAGAGCTGTCCACATTGTGTCTCATGGGATCCCCGTTGTACGCTGTGCAGGACGAAGTGGAATAAGGTGGATACTTTTTCTCTTTCCTCTTGCGTCGCATCAAGAGAACCAGCAGAACTACAACCAGGCATACCAGCAGGATGAGCCCAGCCACCCCCAGGAATGTGGACGTGCCAGTGGGAAGAGAAGAATCTGAACCAGGCCCCTTACCCAGGCTCCCCTCCACCAGAGGGTGCTCCAGGTAGTTCTCACGACCCCATGGCTGACTCACCCGGAGTCTGTTTGAGCGATCCAGGGCAATGTGTTGAATGTTGGTGCCTCGGTTATTCTCAGCACTGATCTCGAAAGCTTCTGGGCCAGGGACTGCACGTCGGCTTCGGGATTTGGTGCCAGAGTCAGTAATGGCGGATATAGCGTTGTGGTACTCGAGGCTTCTTTTACCACGGCTGGCGTTCTCTCTAGAACGGAGTGCGTAGATGGCATGGATGAACCATTCACGGCCGGCAGCAACCTGATGACTCAAACATGAAAGAAGGTTCAAGTATCTGGTTCAAAATTGGGTTTGACTATGGGTCTAAAACATGGTGAAACTCTGACCTGGAAGAGGGGAGATGATGACAGGGTGAAACCATCAGATCCAGGTTGTTGGACCAAAGGCAGGGATCCAGGGGTATCTAAAGCAAGACTGGCATCGAACTTGACATTTCCAAAGGTGGTGGCTTGAGGTCTGGCTGAGCTTTGTCCTAAAGTTAAAAGACCAACAAGTTCATACATTCAGTGAACACAAGACAGATATTTAATAAACATGCAGTTACATACAATGACTTGAAAACACCTCTTCATGTTTTTATTTCTGTATCAAAATCTACATAAACTCAAAATATCAAGGTGATCCAACTGTCCCGGTGCAGGAAAAGGCATTATCATGGACAATCTTATACGTTATTGACATTTTGATCTTCTTCAATTCAAATAAATATCCACATGGATATACATTCATAATGAACATTTGTATGAAAGGGACAGTAATGTATGAAGGGTAAGAGAAAAATAAACATACCAGGATCTTGAGTCTATAGAGCAAGGATGGAGCATCAGCCAGGCATCCATACTCTTTATTGGTAGGATTGTACTTTGGCACGTAGCCGTCTGTGCCAGTACAAAGGAAAACCTTCTCTATGCTGCAGGAGAACGAGTCGCCCAGGTTCTGCACAGGGTCCACCATCACACGGCCATAGATGTTTGAATCTATAAGGGAACCGATCAGAATTAGGTTTCACACTCAATGCAGGAGATAAATTTATAATAAATTCAGCTGTTTTCTCCTAAACTAATATTTAAAGCATTATATTATACTGCTCTTGGAATCTTGTACCTTCCATGAAGGCAGTGTCCGTGCCCTCCCCAAAGCCCATGGAGCCATCAGACAGCCACAGCTCCTTCTTAGATAGCAGGAACATCTGTGTGTCCAGACTAAATTCTGCTGCTACAGGATCACTCACCTGAGAAACCGCATATATATATATATAGTTGCATCAATGATAAACAGGTCAATTCCTTATTCCAATTCCATGTCGATGAAAAAGCTGAAAGCAACCTGCTGGAAGCGGATGTCCATGTCGAAGGTGAGGGGCTCCCTCGGGTGACACACAGGGGGTATGCTGAACTCCCCGTTAGGTGAAGCAATGCATGGAATCAGCTTCACAGTATAGGTGCCGGAATAGTCCCTCACCTGCACACACATATGATCAGTTTACTTTTGTGATATTCATAAAATCTATAACCTACATTTATGAATACTATACTTGACCATCTAAAAGAAACAAAAAAAGGTTGAAAATAGGACTAAACTTACAGCAAAGTCAGAAACGTAGCTCCATTGCTGCATGGGCTGGTTGTAAGTGGGCTCAGTTCTGATCAGGGAGAACGTGAATGTGAGTCCAGCATGGTCCGCTGACATTACCATCGAGGACAAAGTGGTTCCTGAAAGCCAATACAAATCCCAAATATTTAAAATACTTCTAATTTAATAACTTCAGAAATATAAGAATGTAGAAGTTTGTGAAATGTAATGTCTCGGACAGTAACAGTAGAGGGCAGTAGAGGTCTGGACAGTGTCTGGCAGCATAATTGACAAAGAGAGCATGTCAATAGGTATGAGAGTGTCTGTGCCCATGTCAGTGTATTTTAGGTTACCTGGGTGAGTCATGACAAACTGTCCCCTAAATCGAGCCTCAGTCTTGAAGTTGACAACAAGACGGCCTTCATCGTTTATTCTCATGCTGGTGGGATACATGGCACCTATAAAAATAACATCAGAGACTTTCTTTGGTTTATGTGTAGACAAAAACTGATATATACTGATAAATGTTTTAAAAGCTGCATTAATCTATATTCATGTTAATTTAAATACATTTTAGATTTCTGATGCATCACTGTACTTGTAGTCAAAGCTGTGCTTCCAGTACTTGTGGCAGTTTGGCTTATCTGTACTACCTTGCAGCTCAGCTTCTGGTGGGCTTCCAATACCCTCTTGCCATAAGATGGCAGTGTCATACACAAAGGTGAGCCGCAGCTCAGACCGTAGGTCAAAATGTTGCCAGCCACCAACCGCAACCGGAGAGTGGAAGACATAGGACACAAACAGAGGCACCCGCAGGGTTACATAGGACTGAACAAGATTCAGCACCTAAAGACACGGGAACAGAGGAAAACACATTAAAATGTGTTTGTGTAAGGTGTCTTCATAATAAAAAATGCTGTTTTGGAGAGTTAAGGATTTTCAGTCTCTATGAAAATGTTTATGATAAGAATGTGCATTTATCTCTTTTTTTGGTCTACAACCAACTGGAGTTCTTGTACTTTTTTAATGTATAATCTATATACAAGATATTTAAATATGTTTCTTTGATATGTGACTTATTCAGACTGAACAATATATTATATATAATTACTTACATTTTAAAGTATATCAGAATAAAAATTTTTTAAATGGATTTTACATTGAAATAACATTTCACAATATTACTCTTTTACTGCATTTTTGATTGGAAGAGACTCCTTTCAGAAGCATTAAAAGGTTCATCCATTTAAAAAGGCTTAGAATTTTGATTGAACATAGTTTTGAGTGACACAGATTCTTGCAATCTTTACCTGTCCGTCTGTGCCAATGGATCCCCCACAGTCATTCAGCAGCTCTGACATGTCGTAGTAGCTACTGAACTCCCACAGGCAAGCCTCCTGATTGAGGCTGCGGTAAAATCGAAGGGAATTAGTGCTACGGATGGCCACGCTGTACTGGTACGGTAAAGTCTCGCCAATAATTTTGGGGTTCTTTGTGGCGTCAGTGATGAAACCATGTGCTGTCTGGATCTCGTTGAAATCCAAGAGGTTGGAGCAGCGGTGGTTACCTACTCGTGTGCCATCGGGACTTAGGGTTAGCTCAAAGTTTGAAAGGGGACGTGTGGAGATAACGGGCAGCATGCCTGAGGAAAAACTGGAGATGAATAGCCTGGACATTTTGATTGACATTTGCTTACTTATTAGTGCATTGTTTATGATGGAGGTGGTCCCTTACCATCCATGTGTGGCATGGTGACAGTGAGTTTGATCAAATTGGGGTAGTCAGGGTCATCCGGGCCGGTGTAACGGATTTTAGCAGAGAACGGTTCAGCACCCACTGTGCCAGGTATACGAGGCTGACACAGGCCTAAGGATGGCAGAAAACTTGATTACTACTGATTAATTTTCCTAGAATTTTCAAAAAACTGCAAAACAAACACACAAAACTCTGTGCTTCGTTGAATTTCACATTAATAATTCTTAAAGAATTGAGAAGCAGTCCAAATCATGGTGGCCACAATAGCCTCACCCTCCTCTCGGCTGATGACCACAATGGGTGAACTGAGCTCCAGCCCAGCATCTCCATTGGCATTGAAGGCTCGGGCGGCACACTGTACGCGGGAACCAGCCTGGAAGTAGATGGAGTCCAAGGTGATGGACTTGGTGTTAGTGAAGAAGGTGTTGGTGTCCACTTCTCGCATGGGGCTGGTGACTCCATCCGGTCCACTAGGGGCACTAACCAGCCAGCGGTACTGAGTCATTGTGTCATTGATGTTCTCCACCGAGCAAATGGAGCCAGTCTTGTCAAAGTCAAAGTATTTGGGGTTGCAGGCCTGATAGAACATAGACCGAAGAAAATATCAGAATTATTGATGGGTTGTTTTGGTAATGGGTTATTTTTTGGAATAATGAGAGACTATAACTGTTAGATGGCAACATTTAATTATTGGTTCAATTACTTAATTTTGACTGGCCTTTATGTGATGAGGTCACTTTGCTTTTTTGTCTTTATATGGTTAATGTAAAAAAAAATCAAGAAGATAAAAATAAATAGATCTATGGCATTACTCACCGTAACGCACACAACAGGATAGCCGGTCGGAGGGTGGGGATTGTCCTTGGCCCTCATTGTATCATCATACAGCAACAGTGACACCACCTGAGGCACTGCTGGGAATGTGACATCAGCTACACTATTCATCTCTTCGATGTACACAATAGCCTTATTCATCTACAAAAATTAAGAGAGAAAAAGACAACTATTTAGAATACCTCATTTATTTCATATCTCAGTGTCTCATTTTAGGAACGTCAGTATGTCAATCCTACAAGAACATACAGGTAAGAAGCGGTAAAATCAACTCACTGTGAACCTTTTTCCAAGTAAGCACTTGACATGATGATGACAAAATGTTGGTCTTTGTAATTCAGAGGTCAGTTTCACAAAACATTCTTAAAAAGTTAAGAATATTTTGCATTTTTAAAAACAGTTCTTGACTTCGATTTGCTAAAGACATAACAGTTTTTTTTTTTTTTTTTTTTTTACAAAATATTTTAAAGTTAGGATAATCTCTAAAGTCTGAAATATAAGACGTTTAATTGATTTATTGGGTTGATTCAAATATTTAAGCATTACAACATTGACATATTACAATTACTAGGGATGTGCATGAGTACCCAGAAGTGACACTGATAATGTAAACAGAGTATAAATTAATGCAAAGACCACCCCAGCTTGAGTCAGACTCTTTAAAAAATAAGTCTTTAAAATGAACAGCACATAAAAAAAAAAAAAAACACAAGATGGTGAATGCTAAACTCCTGCCAAGCCTGTCATGACAAAAATAGTGTGCATGCTTATTATGATTGTTGCTGTTATCTGCTGGCAATAATAATAATAATAATAATAATAATAATAATAATAATAATAATAATAAAAAATAAAAATGATAAAAAACTGTCTTTAAAGTATTTTTCAATGAGTTGATCAGCGAGACTTCGGCAACAATTGCCATACAGTGAAATAACACCAAATTACTTTGGAACATTCTTACAAACTTCTTAAAATTTATCTTAAAGAATTTTATAACTTCTTTATCAAGAAGATTTTACTATATCCAGCCCCAGGGCATTTCAATATAGAATTGAAAGGGTAATAGTATTCAACATAGCATTAATGGCCAGTTCAATATAGTAGTTGTAGTAGTCTAAGTAGTACAGTTCTCAACATATTTTAAATGTTCAGTTAGAGACTGAAAGTGTGACATTAAGGTTTTGTGCAGGCCAGTTCAAGAGCTCTTCTCAGTATCATTTCCTGTCGTCTCTCTAGCAACAACAAGATAACAAAAAGTCCACCAAAATGGCTTTTGTACATGTTCAGTGGATAACTGTGTTTATAGGTCACTGTATCTATTGAGGCCCATTTACATCATACAGACTCCTCTGAAAGAGACTGGAGACAGCGTTTGGCTCCTGCTGACAGAGGCTGCTGCCGCATGGCTATTTTAGCACGTTAGCTTGTCCCTGTGCAAGTGTGTGATGTGGCGTCTCTGGGGGTATTTTTAGAGATGACGGTCTCTGACCTGTGTCTCAGCCACCATATACTCGTCAGGCTTCATGTGCACTGTGAAAGCCTCACGAATCTCTCTTTGTCCGTCATAGAGGACTTGGATCTCCACCACATGCTCTGTCTCACCCTCTTTAAACTCCACATCTGTGAGGACATAGAGTACAAACAAAGATAACCATTATGCATATCTATGACTGTAATTGTAATTGTAATTGACTTGAAAAATTGGTTTTGTTTGCTGTGAGAGAAGCTCATCAAGATCTCTATGCAGATATTTGTCAAGAATGAAGAGAAAAAGAATACTTACTATCCTTATGGTCAGTGATGGTGACCAGAGATTCTTTTTGTTCCCCTACTGCAGCTCCATATGGTGATTTGGTCTTAGGTGCGCCCAAAACCAAGCGGAACTCCTCGTCCTCTTCATGGATCGTGTCATCCACTAAAGTCACTACACACGGCTTCTCGATCTCCCCTGTAAATGTGCAGATACACAAGATGAGCAAATCATGAGGGTGTACAGTAGATAGATAAAAGGTTGGTCGAGGAACAGGATGAATTAAAAAACAGACCTGGTAGGAACACGATGACAGACGCGTCAGTATTTGGTCGTTCATCATAGTCCATCATGACCTGGGCAGATCCCTGGCGCGTGTAACAGCGGACGGTGGACGTCTGACTGATGTCGCCACTGCGGTACACCATTGCCTTCACCTCTCCATCAGCCTCATCCACTTTGTACTCCGCCTCCCTAAACTGGACTTTGGGCACTGCAGAAATATTCAGCATTGATTGATCAACCAGTGTCCCTCAACTAACATTTCTGTTTGGAATTTTGGATTGGCACTAATTTACATTTTATCTGCATTTGATGTCTTCTTAAACTCTCAAAAAAGAGAGGTGTTTTTTTTTTTCTTTACTCACGGTCTGTGACAGTGTCGTTTATGGTGATGACAGTTTTGCTAGGTTCCCCAAGGACTGCGTTCATGGGCATATGCATCACCAACTCAAATGTCTCTGGTCCCTCCAGCTCTGGCTGGCCAAGGTCATCGAGAACCGTCACACGAAAAGTTTGCATGGTCACACCTGGAGCAAAGTCCAAGTTACGGCTGATTCCCACATAATCTAGACCGCTAGGTGGAAGAGAGAAGGGGGAGGGGGTTATCATATGCATGCAAATTGATATTATTAATATTATTTTATTTAATTTTTATTTTTTATATTTAAAAAATGTGATATCAGCTATTGTTGTTTTTGAAAACTCTAACATTCTTTACCTTCTGCTGAAACAGGGTCACTCTTCCTGGAACGGACTGTGACGGTGGCTGACTTTGAAAGGTCAGTTCCAGTTCTCCACACTTTCACCTCCACATAACCATCACTCTCATCCACCATGTATTCAGTCTCTCCAAAATAGAAAGATGGCTCTGTACCAAGGGGAAAGATCAGTCAACTTTCAACCAATTTTTTTTTTAAATTCATTTTCTGTATCCTGAGCAATCTATTTGAATGTAAAGGAATTTTAGCATTCAGTAGTTTGTAAAGTTGACATAAACTCCATAAGTCTTGATTCGTGTCATCCAGCATGAATTGACAGTGTGACAATCTCATGCATCAATGAAAGCAAAAACATTCAAACTTTTGTCCAAAGTTCACAGGGTCAGAGTTTTGCCTTTGTAATTAATAAAAACATTTGAAACGAGATTTGAAATCCAAGATTTTTTATGAATTTTCGGTCCCTGCAGTACCTTTAGCAACACAGAAGTCAGGAGGTATCCTTTCCAGCAGCTAAAACTACATTTTAAGCCATTGTTTTCAGAATTGTTAGGTCGTGTTTCATCTTACACAGAGATGTTTTAACCCATTAGTGCTTCAGACAAAGATCTGGATCTGACATCACCCCCATGACAGCACAGGAAACCTACCATCATTTCCTGTATGAGTGATGAAACCAGACCATTGAGTCTACTTCAGTCAAAATCCACTTGTCTTAGATTATTTTTGTATGTTTGTGTGTGTGTGTATGTGAGAGAGAGAGTGCTTGTGAGGTCTGAGAGGCGTCCAGAGCGATATCAGCATAAGATCATGATAAATGAATGCAGACGGCAGAGGGCTTTCTAGGGTGGGGAAAGAGGCCGTAAGTTTGAGAGGCCACACAAAGAAAAAAAGAGTAGTCACCCCTCCATAGACAACAAGTCAAAGTCAAAACAAAAAGATTCCAACTCTGGCTGGCATCCAGACCACAAGTCTATCCAACAGAGTCCCCATCCCCCCTGCAAATAGACACAAATACACTGCCGGGCCCTTCCAGACCCACCAAGACGCTGAACTACATTACGCACATTAATCTTCACTTCTTTCTTCTAAAAAATAAGGTTTAGGCATGTACACACATTATTTACACATAAATATTGTTTGGGGTATTTTGGCAAATTGTGGAGGATGAGACTGTTTGCAACTATTAAGGCCTTTCCACACTGAGCGCGATGACATTTCTATGGATGCATAGTGAAAAAACTTTCTACACATGAAATATGAAAACAATTACATGTGATTATGTGTTTTTTAAGAAGCTCATGGTATTTTTATAACAATAAAGGATGTTTATGACCAATATTTGCAGTGTAGCATTATTAATACAAAGAGTGCATGTATCTGCTTATTATTGATTCAAAATTAACAATAAATCACAATCGGAAGTTATTATAAGCACTCGATGCTGGTTTAAAGTGGGTAAGCAAACCCATTTTCAAGTGTAGCTTGATGCTAATTTTACTTCTAATTATATTCTAGGATATAGCCTATTCTTATCTGAGGAAAAATGCATTGTTAGTCAGCGCCACCTTGCATGCAGGTTTGAATTAGCAGAAGGCCAAAACATACCTTTCACGATCGGTATGAAAGCACTGTTATATATTAAACAGGGCAACCATTTTCAACTGTGATAATAAGAAATACTATAGCACCAACTAGAAACGATCATGTGACACAGAAGACTTTAAAATTCATTGAACTGGAAAACTGTTATTCTTAATTGAGTAAAATGATAAAGGATTTATTTAGTTCTAGCCAACTCACCATCATCACTATCGGCCAAGATTACCACTTTGGCGCTGGGGAACTTGGCTCCCACTTGGCCACCCATAGGCATACTGAGGGACACGTTGAAGCTCTCCTCTTCCTCAAAGAGGGAGTCATCAATTATTGAGATGCGACATAACTTCTCCCGCTCATCCTTATCAAAACGCAGAACACTGGTGTGGTCCTCTGGTCTCGTGATGTAGTCTGAATAGGAGAGCACAGTGCTGGGGGTGGTTCCGGTTGCACTGCCTGTATAGAAGGATTTCGTTTTTTTTATGCAAACAGACTACAGTTTTAGAATATACATCAGAAGTACAGCTGAAGTAAGGCCATGCAAGGTGCTGTAAATTGCAAAAGCCAATATTTGAATAATCCTATCATTGGATGATTGTATGATTAGAGTGATTTTTGTATTACTGAACAGAAAATAGTTCATGTTGTGATTAGGAAAGAAGGATCCATAGATCTCACCTTGTTGTGTATAACAAATAACCATTAGCTCTTGGCTGAAATCTCCTGATCTGTGTACTGGGACTAATATTTCTCCTATATCCTCTTCTATACGATATTCTGCTTGAGGGAAGAACACTGTGGACTCTGAAAAGACAGAAATTCCCAAGCTTAAAGGTGAACATATAAGATATGTTTATTTAATATTAATTTAAGCTTAGGAAGCCAAAAGTATGCAGAAATGTAAATTTGTGCTTTTTGAACATTTGATTTCAAAACCACTGGCATTAATAGGGAGTTGGTCCTCCCAAAAAGCTTCCACTCTTCTGAAAAGACTTTACCATTGTGGTGCACACACACTGATAATAATATGTGTTTTAATGTTCATAAACAAAGTAGGAAGTCATGAAGCATGGCAATAATTACCATCACCAGGATCTACAATCTCCACGGTGGCTATATCAGGGTATTCAAGAACAGCCATCACTGGCTCTGAAAGCTGGATTACAAACATCTCTGAAGTTTCAAACTCTTTGTCGGTGAATATCTTCACCCTCCAGATGGCGGATGTCTGGCCAGGGTTGAACTGGACCTGTTTCTGAGCTTTGCCAAGGAAATCTTTGTCCTGTTTTGCTGTACCATCTTTGGTGGCAATGCCTTTGAAAAAGAAAACACTTATTAGACCTTATAACTCAAAATGAGTGAACAGTTTATGGTATCTGCTGACTACTGCTAACTATATACTTTAAAAAACAGCTGTGGTCAAATTTAACCCTTGTGCATTGTTCAAATTCACTACCCTTTCGAGTTGTTCGTGGATGAAAACATCCACTCAATTAAACTGCTGTAAAAATGTATCAGATTCATATTTTTTTCAATTTTTTTTGCATAAATCTGTTAATCAACTTCAGTCCTGATTAAAACTACCAAATGTTAAAAAAAATCCAAGAATTTAACTCTTTAATTGCCAAGTTCATAAATGATGTCACTGATTTGGGGGGAAAACACACAAATGACTTATTTTCAATATAAAAGCAATTGTGGCTGGATTTTTTTTTTTTTTTTACTTTTTATAACAGTCTTGGGCATGTCAAAGATTAGTAGCAACATTGGCTTTGATGCATTGTTAGTTTTTGTGCAGCATTAGATTAACATTTTTTCTCCCTAATTAGTTGTTGGTGGCTGTTTTTGCCCCAATGACTTCCATTATAACTACATTTTTTGAATGCAAAGCCATGACACCATATAATCATGCTTAATTGTTTGTGGTTTTCCCTTTTGGGAAGAGGTAAAAAAATATATTTTTACAGTTGATCACCACGTGGGACCATTAACCCTTTAGATAGGCCTGTGCAAAAAAAGGCTTAGTTTCTGGCTTGTATATGGAGTTATATGGAGTATAACAGCAAATTATAGTGTTTGTGTATGTGTGAGATTATTGATTGTTGGTGGTTTTCCCTGTTGGGAAGAGGTAACATTTGTTATTTTTACAGTTGATCTCTAGGTGGGACCATTAACCCTTTGGATAGGCATGTGCAAAAAAAAAAGCTTAGTTTCTGACTTGTATATGAAGCTATATGGAGTATAACAGCATATTATATTGTGTGTATATGTGTGTGTGTTTGAGAAAGAGAGAGACAGAGTGTGTGAGAGAGACCTTTGCGCACTTACCTTGATGTATTTCAGAAAATCAAAATGTACACCTCAGCTCTCAGAAGTACATGGAGTAAACAAAAGTGTAATTATGCACCTGCTGCCTTTTAATGGTGGTGAAAGTATTCGGTTGTTAAGTGATGACGTAAGAAGCGCTGTTTCCGGTTCATGCCTCAACTCGCTTCAATTTAGAATATGACCTCAGCAGCCGTTTATGAGCATTTTTTATTCATATTGATAATTTAAGATAAACGCTTTCAAACTTACGATATACCCTACAGTCTCCATGCTCACAGTGTCCCAAACACAAATAATTTTTATATATATTTTTTTTAAATTTATATTTTCATTGTCTGGCTATCTGGTACTTCGGTATGGAGTTAAAGGTTAAGATTATAACTTTTTCGCTAGTATTCTATCACATTGTGAGTTTATATTAGCACCTTTTGTTGTTTGCTCATGGTAACTGATAGAGCGTTTGGACACGGAAGCGCTGCTACGTGACATCAGACTTAACAAGGGAATAGACTAAACAAAAGCAAAGTACATGGATTTAAACACTTGCATGGCATCGTGCTGGTCATTTAAAGGTGAGAAGAGCAGCAAGGAACTTGTACCAAAGTTTTAGAAATGATTATGTAGCGTGACCCCTCCAGCGAGCTGCAGCTTATTTGAAGTTGGTATTGCATTTTGGTTCATAATACATTATGTTCATAAATTTAATGCAAAGTAGATTTTTTTTACAGGATTTTAAGGTTTTAAACTGGCTTTACCATCAAGAAAAGACGAGCATTTCACATATAGGCCATCTGTACTTTTCACCATCAAAAGGCAGCATGTGCATAAACACACTTCTTTTTTTATTGTTTACTCCATGTAGTTCTGAGAGCATGAGGTGCATATTTGGATTTTTTCAGGTACTGTACATCAAGGTAAGTGCACAAAGGTCTCTCTCTCTCTCTCTCTCTCTCTCTCTCTCACACACACACACACATACTATAATTTGTTATTATACTCCATATAACTCAATATACAAGCCAGAAACTAAGCCTTTTTTCAGGCCTATCTAAAGGGTAAATGGTCCCACCTAGTGATCAATTGTAAAAAATAACAAATGTTACCTCTTCCCAACAGGGAAAACCACCAACAATCAAGAATCTCACACACACACAAACACTATAATTTGCTGTTATACTCCATATAACTCCATATACAAGCCAGAAACTAAGCCTTTTTTTTTGCACAGGCCTATCTAAAGGGTTAATGGTCCCACCTAGTAATCAACTGTAAAAATATATTTTTTTACCTCTTCCCAAAAGGGAAAACCACAAACAATCAAGAATGCATGATTTTATGGTGTCATGGCTTTGCAATCAAAAAATGTCGTTATAATGGAAGTCAATGGGGCAAAAACAGCCACCAACAACTAATTAGGCAGAAAAAATTTAAATCTAATGCTGCACAAAAACTAACAATGCATCAAAGCCAATTTTGTTTCTAATCTTTGACATGCCCAAGACTGTGATAAAAGGTAAAAAATATCCAGTCCACAATCACTTTTTATATTGAAAATATGTAATTTTGTGTGTTTTTTTTCCCAAATCAGTGACATCATTTATGAATTTATTTAACTTTATGAAGTTAAAATCTTGGATTTTTTTCAAACATTTGGTAGTTTTGATCAGGACTGAGGTTGATTAATAGATTCATGCAAAACAAACTAAAAAAAAAAAAAAATATCTGGGACATTTTTACAGCAGTTTAATTTAGTGGATGTTTTCATCCACGAACAACTCGAAAGGGTAGTGAATTTGCCCAGAGAGTACCGTTGAGTTTTTTAAAAAAAATTCAAAGCATTTTCCCAAAATATGGGTCAAAATAAGATTTGTCACTTTATTTGTTGGGTTGAAACATCCCAGCATTTTTTAGAGTGTAGGATTCCAGTATTTATTGAACTGTATTTTTTTTTTTTTTTTTATCTCCGTAAGACTAACAATGTTGTTGAACCTAAACAAATATTTTGTAACAGAAAACTGATGATAAAGTTTTTGACTCGTAACTGGGTAAATCCATGACTTTGAGAAGTACTAACTGACAAATGATGTCTCTCCCAAGTATCCCCGGCGTTTGAGGGTGACCTCCAGAACCTTTGCATCCTCATCCACAATGTAGTATTCCCTTTCTAGAGATATCCAGGCCCAATTCAGACGGAACAGCTGTGGTTTCAGTTTGTTGCCCCCTTTTTAAATAGAGAAAAGCACAATGAATGTAAAGATGCAAAATGACAAAATGTATATTTGAGCACCTTGAGAACACACAGTTTGCTAACGAGTTTAGAAATAAAAAAAGAAAGAGGCGCCAAAATGAGTGCAACTTGTCGTAGTCCTGCTTGTGGATGTCCTGGGGTGGTTTCGTTTTCTATTGACATTCTCCACCCTTTTTTGTCTTGCCCTCATGACTACTGTAAAATCAATACTCAACATTTCATGTTCACACTGCCTTCTTTTTTACTACTTTTGTTAGTAGATGAATGAGGTTCAATAGGAATGAGTCCAACAAGGTGTCAGGTTAATGGCGAAAACCCATACTATGATTGTGTAAAGAAGGCAGTTGTGGAATATTGTAGTTGGAGCAAATTAACACAGAAGATGGAGAGTTGAAAGAGAAACGGCAGTAAAAAAAAAAAAAGACTTAAATAATGTGCTACACCTATGTACTGTATGTGCCATCTCCATATTCCAACTGAAGGCTAATATTCAAGTTGACATAAACAAAATAGATATTGTACTGATATTTTAAACTTTTCTTTCTTTTTAATAGGTAGAGCTATTGAAATCTGTCCTCCATCAGCTGCCTTCTTTACCACCCTCCTCTTACTATAGGAAACTGCTCAGCTTGACAAGACAACATTGTCCTTGACCAATCTCAAGTGTCTGACAGCTCGGTCTAAATATATAGAACTCATTTATCATTTTTATCGTTGCACTAGATTGCTGAAGAGTCATTAAACAAGCTTATTGACATAGAAGGTCTGAGGAAGCCTCATACAAATTAGATGTTTTATCTCTTGTTAAGCTTAGTGTGAATACTGTGGTGCATTACAAATACACGGACTAAGATCTAGCTGCATAGCATAGCACATTAACACGTATTAAGCATAATCAAGTATTATGGGAAGAGCACTTCGCAAACCTTCTATCAAGGTGCAGTAATATCATCACTCCTGAAATCACCTCACGTTGGTTGTATTGACAGAAGTTAGAGGGAGAGGGGGAGGGGGAGTTTTCAGGAGTGATGATATTAGCTACTGCGCCGAGGTCGAAGTGCTGCGAAGTGCTCTTCCGCCTTACATTATAATTATAATTTTTTATCCGCCTAGAAAATCGCCACTTTTTTTTAGGGAAAAGATGGAAGTGTTTGGTAGCTTCTAAATTCTGTGTTTGGATCCTAGGGAATGAATGCTGCTAAGCTAAACACAAGCATAGTGACGCCGCGTGCTACAGTAATTGGTCGGGAGAGGTACATATCAACTCGTCTAAGTTGAGGGAAGAAAATAGTGGAATATGGAAAAATGGTGGCGATTTCCTTTCAAATCAAGCTGATTTATTAAACATCCCACAGCGTCACAGTGCGAAGAAAATTAAGCACGTTTCAAAAGCTTAATGGAAGGTGAACTGTATCATACCTTAACCAAGTGCCTCTTTCTTCAGGAGACAATTCTCCCAGGCATACTGCCCAGTTTGAGTATGAACTGATATTGAGCTTAGTGAGGCTGTATTAGAGGATTATCAAAATGATAACATGCAGACTGAAGGCTCTCTTTCAGTTAAGAATACAGCAGTCACCTGTGAGATGCTGAGGGCTTATGACATTTCTCTGGCCCTGGATAAGGGCAATTCGTTGGCAAGATGATGGAAAATAGTTTCACTTACAATGGAGACAATGTCCCTCTATTCTATAAATTCTGCACACAGAAATAATTTATCATGGTTATTCTATAGGAAAATGTGAATACAGGTTACTAAGTACTGTAGGAATAATCATTAAAATAAATAATCATTAAGCAATAATAACAAGCAATAATCACATAGCATGTTAATCAACCATGAAGAATATAAATTAATTAATAATATAATGATTTGAATTTTGTAAGATGATTGTAATAGGCTACATAATGGATTTTATAATTTATAATTCATATATAATATATATATATATATATAATTATAATCTAATCATTAATCAGAAAGTAATTATGAAAATAAATGTGGTATACTATAAAATTGGTTAAATGTGCATTGGACATTTAATAATATCTTTAGAGTTGATTTTCACTTTGACAGCCCTAAAAAGTTAGTTGGTAAAATCTTCATTAGATTTTCCAAATGTTTGTCAAACAGTTACATTTTCTTCACTGAATTGCACTTTATATTGCTAATACAAATATTGACTTGCCTCTACTGGGTTTCAGAACAGACTTTTTAAAACCCTTTTATAACCATGAAATCTAAACAGACCCATTTGCAACTTATGTTTTGATCCACCATCACTAATGTAATCCCGTTTCCACAGGGAACTTAGACGTCAGAGTTTCACTATCACCTGGGGAAATTTCCTTAACGGTTTTATTTCTATGTTTGGAAGGCAGGTGCTGTTTAACAGTGACTGTGGAGGCCACCTCAGTTTTCTGACTGTGCACATTTTCTTCTCTTTCTCACACCATTTCTTAGTGGTTTTCAGATTCCAAGAGTGGGAACTGACAACTGTATCCTCACTCCCTGCATATGACCCCTCCCTTGTTCTCCCCTTTTGACAGCTTTTATCTGTGCTTGGGAGCAACAACTGAGGCAGACAGCAGGCACTGTCTGGGTGGCCCAAACCCACTGGCATGGCTCTTTCTGCTTCTTTCTACACTCTAGGGGAATTTGTGTCTACAATGAACATCAACACAAAAGTGTCTCCCTTGAAATCAGAATGTTTTCTCATGAGTGTTTCAGATTGTTTTCTCACAATGTTGTTTTTAGTTCACTATAAGTCATGAGAATTGGAATGGTGCAATAGCAGTTTTGTGACGTGAAAGTATTTAATTTAAGGGTTTATGTTGTAAGCTGGAGCAGCAGTAAAGCCCAGTAAGTATCAGCATCACTGAGTTGTGCTAATTAATTTAATGGGTTCAGGCATCACAGAGGGTTGCCTGAAGTTCTGGAGGTATTTTTAACTGCAATAATATATAGAAAGAATGCAAGGCTAAGTAATGGTCACAGTTACACGTATTCAAGTCACCCCAGCCTTTGATATTGCAGTAGAAAGGGGGGGAAATGTAGAACTGAACCAATAGTAATTAAAGCTAACACTAATAGCTTTTTATGTCTGTTCCAAACCTGCAATAATAATACCCCAAGGAATTAATTGGCTTTGGTGCTATTATTATGCCTAAAAATACAACTACAACCCCCCCTTCCTGAGCACACACACAAAACAAAATCATAATAACCAATTTTCCCACTTTTTAATGCAATTTTGATATAGTCTCTAGTTTAAAGGAATTTATTAGGTCGACCAAATTATGTAACAAAATGGGTTTGGGTTGTAGAAAGTTTAATGTGCTATATGAAACAACTATTTGGAAAGTCTAGAGTTAATCGTTTTTATTGATCTTCCCCTCAGTGCCACTGGTCAAAAGATGTGTAGAGCCTCAGGCATGGGATGGAATGCTGGGAGGATATCAACATTTACTTCCAGGGGCATATTATAAGACTAAACTGGCCTACTACATCCATATCCCTTTATACTTATAAGGGCCATGTTAGGTATCCCAAACATGCAAAATGTAAGACCATGCTTCAGATTAGACCCCATCTGATTTCATGAGGCAGCATGAAGTCATATTTAAATATGGGTCACATCTTTCTGACCTGAGAAGCTTTGGCCATTTCCTCTGCATCTAATAATGGCGTCTCTGAAGCACTGAGCTCGGAAGTCTATGTTAGATGCCTCAGCTAATTCCAGGCATTCCAGAGAGGGAATATTTGACAACTGGATACTAGCAGGTACTGTACTTGTCCGTGTGAAATCTGCGAAAGCCAGGCACCTGATCCCCAGACTGCAGGGACAGGGGGATGAATATGGCATGGTAGACCAGCCATGACCCTTTTGACACCAGTCACCTAAGTTGTCTGCGTCAGGCAGAGGACGAGAGACCAAGAGAAAGTACTCTTTGGTGGGAAAGGCACCATAGGGTGATCTCAAGGCTCAGATCACAGGAAAAAGTCTACCATCTGTGAAAGATAAGAAAAAACCTAGAACCATACATCATATCCTCTAGCAAATATGAGAGTTGCAAGGAGAAAATAGTTCAATGGAGATGTGGCTCCACTGTTTTTAGTGTTTGTGGCAGCCACCGGCAACAAAGAGCAGTAAATATTTTTGGTGTTTATAAGTCTGACACACAGATTAGGTGCAGACATCTGTGATAAATAAGAAACTACAAAACTTGAAAAAGACTTTGTAGACCAGATATTGTGCATGCAATGCCTCCTTAGAACTTGGCAAGCAGAGCACTTATGATGCCTCAAAAGCTCACTAGGTTTTGGAACAGAGCTTGCTCCCTAGCTTTTTACCAATACTCATGTTTGATTATCTTGAGTAATTGTTGGAAGAATCCCAACCCAACCTAGCAGTATAATCTTCTTCTAAAGCTCATAGGATGAACTAGGCAAGGGAAAGCCCCAGGATTTTCAGCATATCATATAATGGCTTTGAGTTTCAGCCAGGCATAGGGAGACCTTTGAAAGGAGATCTAGCAGTCTGCTCCTTGACACACAAATCCCTTTCTGTAATGACTTCTACACTTGGGTCAGAGTAGCTGGTGCCACAAATCTCAGAGAAAATGCATTCCACCATCTAACAAATTATCATATTCCATTGCTTTGGATATGAGTTATGTTCGTATATAATCTCTGTTATGAAACCTAAGCTTGTACTTTATAGAAGTATATTTTATGTGAACACTGACAGCAAATGGAAGTTAAACTATTAAGTTGGCTAAGAATATGAACATGCAGTATATATATATATATATATATATATATATATATATATATATATATATATAAATTAATTAGATTATTGGCAACTTGACAATAAATAATTATACAAAGCTTGATGAATTAAGTGTATTTGCTCAGTTGAAACTTACAGGCAGTTTCAAATTTATTTTGATCTTATACTTACAAAGCAAGTACATGGTAGGGCTTGTTTAAAAATTAGATATAAGCTATAGATATATAAGCTAGATATAGATATATTAGATATATAAGCTTGACTTAAAATGATTTATGGGAATCCAAATTAAGTCCTTTGTGGTTCAACTTAGCAAATTTGGTGAAAATGTAACATATAGTATGTGAAGTTTAAATAAATCAAGCCAAATGACCTGTGTATGCATGTTATCCAACAGCAAGGGATTAAAATGTTACCATCTAGTCCACTGCATATAACTTTCATATTATGGCTAGCATTCTGCCGGTATCCATAACAGGAATTCCCTCTTCACACCTCATCTTCACACCTTCTGGCCTTAGAAACTCTGATCTATACATGGAAGTGAGTATTAGTGAATAGCACGCAAGCTAGTGTGCCTTTCTATAGCTCCGATTATTTTTCTTAGTTTGTGTGCAAACATGCTTAACCCCCTTAATGTTCTTACTGCAGTCTGAGAAATCTTAAAGCCTTTAAACTTAAACAAGCTTAATGTACTTGATAATCAGGATTATTAATTGGTATAAACAAACTGATAAACTCCAGATGCCCTCCATGAATAATGTTACATCTGTTATGGTTTGCAGAAAATTTATAAAACATCTATGTTCTTTCTTTCTTTCTTTCTTTCTTTCTTTACTAGTTTCTCAAACAGAAACTATTAAAATAATAATAATAAAAAAAAACATTTCGGGTAAGTTTGAAATTACTATTAATGAATTAACATGTCGTGAAAAAGTTTATTTATTTCAGTAATTCAACTCAAACTGTGAAACTTGTGTATTAGATAAATGCAATGCACACAGACTGAATTAGTTTAAGTCTTTGGTTCTTTTCATTGCGATGATTTAAGCTCACATTTAACAAAAATCCACCAAATACCAATCTCAACAATTTAGAATACTTCATAAGACCAACTTTTTTCTAATTTTCCTCTTGACAATACCTCATAGATTCTCTATGGGGTTCAGGTCTGGTGAGTTTGCTGGCCAGTCAAGCACACCAACACTATGGTCATTTAAACAACTTTTGGTGCTTTTGGCAGTGTGGGCAGGTGCCAAATCCTGCTGGAAAATTATATCAGTATCTACAAAAGCTGGTCAGCAGAAGGAAGCATGAAGTGCTCCAAAATATATTGGTAAACGGGTGCAGTGACTTTGGTTTCCAAAACCCACAACGGACCAACACCAGCAGATGACATGATACCTCAAATCATCAAAGACTGTGGAAAATTAACACTGGACTTCAAGCAACTTGGGCTATGAGCTTCTCCACCATCCTCCAGACTCAATACCTTGGTTTCCAAATGAAATACAAAACATGCTCTCATCTGAAAAGAGGACTTTGGACCACTGGGCAAAAGTCCAGTTCTTCTTCTCCTTCGCCCAAGTAAGACGCTTCAGGAGTAGCTTAACAAGAGGAATACGACAACTGTATCCAAATTCCTTGACACGTCTGTGTGTGGTGGCTCTTGAAGCCTTGACTCCAGCCTCAGTTCATTCCTTGTAAAGTTCACTCATATTCTTCATGACAATCATCTATTTTCCGTGACAATCCTCATAAAGCTGCAGTTGGTTGTGCATCTTTTTCTTCCGCACTTTTTCCTTCCACTCAACTTTCTGTTAATGCTTCAATACAGCACTCTGTGAACAGTCAGCTTCTTTGGCAATTAATGATTGTGGCTTACCCTTCTTGTGAAGGGTGTCAATGATTATCTTCTGGACAACTGTCTGATCATCAGTCTTCCCCATGATTGTGTAGCCTAGTTAACCAAACTGAGAGACCATTTTAAAAGTTCAGGAAACCTTTGCAAGTGTTTTGAATTGATTAGTTGATTGCCATGTCACCATATTCTAATTTGCTGAGTGAATTGGTGGGTTTTTGTTAAATGCGAGCCAAATCATTACAATTAAAAGAACCAAAAGACTAAAACTACTTCAGTCTGTGTGCACTGAAGTTATTTAATACCACAGTTTCACAATTTGAGTTGAATTACTGAAATAAATTATCTTTTTCACAACATTCTAATTTATTGAAAGGCACCTGCATTTATTTATAGCCTTAGGTAATCTGTGACCCCACACATAAAGATTGTAAATTCAGTTTTTACAAAAGGTAAGAGTTAATTTGAGAAATGTATATGTAAATACACCTCCAGCTAGGATGTGAACCTGTTTAATTATATGCATCAACTAAAGGCTATATGAATCTTAGATATCACAGTGTCAGTCTGAGGTTTGAAAATGTAATAAAAATGTATTAATGTTTGGAGAATACTGTTTGTAAGTACTGGATTATTTTGGGACTATGTCTGAATGTTATTGTTTCTATCATCTTGGCTAGGTCTCTGAAAATGTGTATTTTCTTGGCTCTTATAGCAGTGACTGTCTCCAGCTGAAATGTTGCCAAAGAGATGCAGTACCAGCCCTAGTGCAGGCTCCAGTTCCTCCGCAGTTAAATTGCCATCAGTTCAACTACTAACAAGCAAATGTCTGCACCTTTCTAAGTTTATAATTGAGGATTTCATACAAATACACAACCTTGTTTGTGCTGATCAAATGAATTAACATTGGCAGTGAATTCACATGTAAGTAAAAATGAATTCCTGGATGAAAAACTACAGACTTGCTTAAGGTAACTGGTAAATGCATAGACATTCAGTTAAGAAAATTATGAACCTCACTTCAAATTAGCCAGATGTTGTTATTTACTGACCACCAAAGATCTACCAACTTGTCCAGGCTCATCCAAGTTAAAAAAAAAAATGTTTAGTCATTGTTTCCTTTTTCATGTTTGAATGCATGTTTGTGTGTGCCATGACAAGGTGGCATACAGTATGATTTTCAAACCAGACACTTAAACTCGGAAAGTGTTGGCAATTTTACCAGATAAAATTAAGAAGCACTGAAGCATCAAACATTGGTTAATACTGACTCTGATAAAGAAATACACTGCTAATTATAAACCAACCTAGAATAGTCCCCTTCAGCAAAATTGATTTAAATGAGCAACTGAGAGCTTCTGAATTCCTACAGTAGCTTTAGTGACATATGACACTTCCAGTTAATGAGGGGGCAAGGAATATACATTCTTACCATTGTCTTCTACTGTGAAGTAGAATATGTCACTTGTGGCATCGGACCCGTCAAGAAGCGCATAGCAAATCTTCATGTCATCAATATCAGCTAATATGGAGAAAGGATAGAGTATGAGAAGTTGGAGATTAATAAATCTTAAATAACAGTTTTTGAAAAAAGACAGGTTTTGCATAGTATATTTCAGAAACAAAAAGGTAAACTAGAATGACTTACCCTGTGAAAATGACATGATGCTATCATTGCCCAAATCAGAATTCATGATAAAGCCATGAAGAGGAGTCTCAGTTACAACATACTTAAGCACTTTGTTTGGGCTGTCTCTGTCCTCAGCCTTTAGAGCTTTGCTGGTAATCAAAAATCCAAGGTGCCCAGTATGAAGGACCCTAAGTGTGGGTGCTGCTTTATTTACAACGATTTGAGGCGCATCATTGTCCACCGTGGTGATGTAAATAGTCATCACCTGAGGCTTACGAGTTTCATATACAGTATCAGGGAAAACATAAAATTCACTGTGAGTCCCATCAGTAACTGTAAAAGAAAAGCTGTCTTCATTTGTCTCTGTGCCATCATGCCTATAAGTTATAAGGTTTTCATTTAGGTCCTGCTTGGTAAATGATGCAATGACTTCTGTTCCATTGAACAAAAGCTGACCGTGAACTGGCACTTGAGTCACTATAAATCTCAACAGGTTGTCTGGAGTGTCACGGTCCTCTATTGTCAATTCAAAGGGTGTTATCAGCTTGGTTTCTCCCTCGCCCAACACCAACTTGTTGATTGTCAAGACTGGCGTCTTGTTGTCGACATCTGTAATGGATACACGGAAGGTGCGGAAGACAGGGTTGTAGCCATCTGTCACCTCAAACTCAAAGCTGTCCATCTTCACTTCATCATCAGATGTATGGATATAGTAGATCTTGTTGCCAGCTAGTTGCAGCTGAGTGAAGGTTGAGATGGGCACCCCTGGGAGATCAGTACTTTCAAGATGGCCCCTGCTAGGAGCACGAGTGATGCTGAAACTAAGATATTCATCTGGACTGTTGATGTCACTTGTGCTGAGAAGATCTGTGGTCAAGCTGACCTTACCTCCCTCTTTGAGGGTCACACCCTTGTTGATAACATCAGGGAAGACCATGTCCATGCTGCCAATATTAATGTAGAAGTAGTGATCAATGAGGGGATTGATTCCATCAGTTACATCAAACTTTAGCAGGTCACGGACACCCTCCTGGCCTGTGTGAACATACTGAATCAACTGTTTGTCAAGTTCATCTTGAGTGAAATTCATTCCAATGCTAATGTTGCCAATGACAAGTCCATGTTTGGTAATTCTCTGAAGATAGCCTTGGCCAGGACCGTAGCGGATAATGTAAGTAAGTTCTTTGTCTTCAGAATCTAGATCTGTGGCCTTCAGCACTCTGTTACTTATTACTTTTGTTTCTCCAATTTCTACTTCCAGGCCATCATTGATGGCCATTCTTGGAGTTTCATCATCAACAGGAATGACCATTATAATGACCTTCTCCTCAACAGTGTGCTTCCCATCAGTGAGTCGAATTTTAAAACTGTCTTCCTTTGTTTCAGAGTCATCATGCTCATAAACAATATTGGAAGTCTCCTTGATTTGCTCTAATGTAAATTTTACCACTGGAACTGTTCCAGTGCTCAACTGCTGAACTATGTTACCATGTTTTGGGTGTTTAAGTATTTCAAAAATTAATTCATTATTTGGGATGTCTGCATCAGCAGCATTCAGAATAGGAGCATCAATAACCAAGCTCATCCCCTCCATGACAACAAACTCACTAATGAAAATCTCTGGCTCTTCATCATTGGCTGGGATGATGACAATGGGGAAAAAGTGCCTTTCTGAAAAGTTACTGCCATCAGAGCAGCGGAAAGTGAATCTGTCCTCCACTGGCTCCACACCCTTGTGAATGCTTTGGACATAATATATGTGACCTAGACCAAGATCTTTAATGGTAAATGCAGTGATGGCAGTGCCTGTTCTGGATTTTTCGGAGCCAGGAGCTGGGGAGATGTTCTCCACATAGCCAGACGTGGACTGAACAATAATAGTACACAAGATGTCATCATTATCAGTGTCAATGTCCTCAGCTTGAATGTGCTCTAATGTGATAACATTTTTCTCACCCTCAACTACTACAAACTGGCTGCTAACAGTAACTACAGGTGGGATGCTGTCTACAGGGAGAATGGTGACATGGACACGGACCCCTTGGACTTTGTTGCCACCAACAACCCATTCATCTGACATGTCAGATATGGTAAGATTGAAGGAGTCATGCTCTTTAATGGGACCAATTTCACCACTAGTGTGAACATAGACAACCACACCATTAATTATGTCTTGCTGGGTGAAGCGCTCAGCTGGAGCTCCATTCACCATTATTTCTCCTAGCCTAGGAGGCTCCTCAACTATGAAAGTCAGCAAGAGGTCATCTGTGTCTTCGTCATGACCCTGGATAACATTACTGGTGATTTCTGTTATGCCATTCTCGAGTACATCAATTGACGCCCCTAACAAACCGGCCGGTAACATAATTTTTGGAGTTTCATCATCGACTGGCTTGATGCTGATCTTGACAGCAATGGGGACTTCATGGTAACCATCACTTATGTCCAGCTTAATGACATCATGAAGTGATTCTTCACCACTGTGGATGTAGGCAAGTCGGCTGTTTTCAATGTCCTCCAATACAAATGTTTGGCCATTAGACATGTCTATTCCTAAATATTGCAGCTGCCCGAACCTGGGAATCTGTGTCACTGCAAATGTAATGTTCTCATCCTCAGTGTCCTGATCAGAGGCATCCAGTTCTTTTTTTGGTTATTATATAAGTATTTCGCTCTAGAACAGTGAAACCAGAGTTAGTAATTAAAGGGGGTTTGTTGTCGACAGGTTGTAAAAAGATTATAAACAATCCATCAACTGAATTACTAGCAGTGTCCTGCACGCTGAATGTAAACTGGACCACTTTGGGAGTAATACCAAGCTCTTGGTCAGGGGGTTTGTAGGCCACTTTATGGTGGTTGACCTGAGCTTGCGTAAACTCACTAATTGTGATGTCAGGGCTATCAGTCAGCACAATGGCACCAAGAGGAACAGGATTGTTTTCATCTGTGTCAGAAGGAGGCTTGATGATGGTGTACTTAAGATCCCTGTCATCACAGTCCAGATCTGTGTAACGTAGATATTTTTTCTTTAAAAATGTCAACTCGTATTCTTTGACTTCCATGGGTAATGTGGTGCCAGGGTAAAGTTCTGGAGGAATGTCATCCACTGGATGTATTTTAATGGTGAATGTGTGCTCTCCTGATTGATTTGGTGGGTCATTGTCATCCTGGACTCTGAAGACAAACTGGTCAATCACAGTTGTGGTACTATGAGGTCCTTTATGACGATAGAACAGCTTCCCATCCAGGATATCCTGCTGAAACCATTCTGTCACCACCTGTTCAAACATCTCATCTGTGGCACTAAATTTCCAAGCAGATGGATCCAGAGGAGGCTCCACCTGCTTGAGGAGTAGCTCACCGATGTATGAGTATGGCTCTTCTAGTATGAATTTAATTGTTGAATCCTCAGAGTCAATGTCAGTGGCACTCAGGATAAAAGGGGAGATTTGCATCACTTCATTCTTGAAAAGCACAATACCAGTGTTTGCATTTATAATGGGAGGTTCATCATCAGTGGGGGCAATTGTGATGGGGAATAAAAACTCTACTTCATTACTGCCATCAGTCATTCTGAATATAATATTGTCACTGTATGTGTCACTTCCATCATGCTGGTACACAACAATGCCAGCATCTAGATCAGCTGGTGTGAAAAATCTTCTTTGAGACCCTAGCACTGTCAGCTCTCCATGTTTTAAGCCATCAACTACTGTAATCTTCACATCATCGAGATTATCCTCATCGCTGATCTCTAAATTTTGTAAGCTGGATAGTAGTCTTGATTGACCCTCAAAAAGCAGTTGTCCTGTATTTTTGGTTACCACTGGAGCTAAAGTTTTCATTGGCTTCACAACAATCATGAATGCAAAAGGATCAGAAACAGCACCATCTTTGTCAACTATTTCGAATTCAATCTGGAAAATTCTTTCTACATCTGAATCCTCAGAGGGAGGCTTGTATGCGATCTTCAGGTCTTTAATGTCTCTCTGATGGAAAGATGTGATTGGCTGGTTTTGATCATCTGTGCTGATTATATAGCCCTGCTGGGAGCCCAGGGGAGATGTTATGTTAAAAATTAATTCGTCAGAATCTGATTCAATATCCTCAGCTGCCAGCATATCTGAAGTAATGGCTGTCATCACAAATTGGTCAATCTCCATCATCATCATAGATATAAAGCTAGGCTTTGGTGATGTATTTCAGTACCCTCTTTGATTCTAACCATTATCTGGAAATGTTCCTGTTGAATAGTATTTCCGTCATTATCTTGTATTTCCACTAGCATTGGAATATAGTCTCTGTTAGGAGAGTTGGTGGTTGCTGTGTGTTGATACTGAATTCCTTTCTTGACAAAATCATCACAATTAATCATCTGGCCATTAACAGAGTTATCAGTAAGACTACCATACCTGGGAAGTTTGCCTGCACCAACCAGTGTGGTCACCTTACATGTAGTGACACCATCTTCAAATGCAAACTCCAAAGTTTTCTTGTCAATAGGGTTACTTAGCCCATTTAGCTTGTCCACAACCAGAGGCATGTTATGAGTGAGAATCTCCAGCTGCTGAAAGACCACTTCTACTTCAAGAATGAAAGGAACCACCACTGTGTCTGTTTGGGAGTCATACCTCAGTTGTAGTTTTATGTGGACTTTGCTTGGGCTCCGGGAACCAAAGTGAGTATATTTGACCTCTTCTGTTCCAAAAGCGCAGGTGAATTTCTTGGGTGTAAGCATTCCAGGTCTCTGGGCCAGTGGGTCATTGTCCAGAACTGTAATGTGACAGCGGTCTCCTGCATGCACTTCAGTCACAAGGTCATTGATAGGGTCCAGATAAACAGAGCGTCCAAAGGGAACTCTTATCCTATTGTTGGCTACCAATATTGTTTCAGCAGTAGGTCCAGGTTGGTGCCTATGACGGAAAGATGCATCAAAAGGATCTGCATCCACTTTAGAAAGATAACATCCTAATGAAATCAATATAAACAGGCGCTTCATAGTTGTTCCTGCTGCACTCAGCCTTCCTCTTTGCAGACAACCAGCCATATTTTTTATAGCTAGCTGCACTGGATGAACTTGCAAAAATAGATGAACTGCAGTGTCCATGCAAGATTTGATTCCCTTGATTTCACAAAGCTTGGTTTTGATCACACTGCTACTTTTCCCCCTCTCTCTGTCCTTACACCCAGCAAGTGCAGCTAACCTACTGAAGCACTGCAGGTAATACTTAACAAGGGAGATAGTGACAGCACAAAGCTCCACCCTCAGTCCAATCTCTCCCACGGCTAATTTAAGGCAGCACAAGGCAGCCCCCCAAAGAGTTGGATTCACTCTAACCCTTCCTCTCTTTTTCTCCTTTCTTACCCGCTGAAGGCAGTGAAGTTCATATTAAGACCAGTAAGGAAATAATTTTGCTATAGGAATAATAATAAAAAAAGGAATAAAATATATAAACCAAGATAAGACTGTTGTGAAATTCTGAAGTCCTTATTGATGGCGCCACTGATTTGTGATATGTGTGACAAATGTTTTAGGAATATGGAGTTGCCCAGGATTTTTTTTTTTTTTTTTTTTTTCATGGTTTAAGAAAAATGGTCAGGACATCTGATGTTCAACATTTCTTCTTCAAAAGTATTAATTTAGTTTACCTTACCAGAATAACTATAGGTATAGCTGAATAGTAGCAACAGCGCCTATTGTTGGAGTGTTTGAGAGAGAGAGAAAAAAAAATCTAAATCTGCTAAAAATATTAATACAAAAATTAAATGTAATATGTGTCCATACTTGATTTAAACATTTGTATAAAATATAAATAAGATTGGTGTCCTTTCTGGGAAAAAATATATTCTGAAAGTATATATTTTATTTTATTTAGTTTTTATACAATTTCAATTTTGTATATTGTTAATGTGTGTGTATGTTTGTGTGTGAATAGAGGTTAAATAAATTATAATTAATTGATATTGTACTTTCTGTATTTTATCTTATAACACTTTACAGACTTTTTGTTTTCAGTGTCAATACATTCATGCTGTGTTTGAATGAAATTGTGTGTCTATTAAGTTATTCATGTGCTTTTAACTTGTGGGGTCATTTCATGGGGCAGTTGAAAGTTCAAGCAACACAATACACATTCCAGTTGGTTAAACAGGTGGACAGAGGCTCTGTAGTATACTGAATAAAATAATAAAACTAGGGTTGCACCTCGAATTGTTAAGAACTCTTGAACTCAAATAATTTTTTATTTACTTTTACTTCCAGTTTTTGCCTTCCTAAAAAAATCCTCTCATATAATTTTATTTATAGAGACCAAATATATATTTTGTGATTGCAGTCACTGGGAATGGGATTTTAAATGTGTCCACCGGATGATGATGATGATGATGATGGAAATCCCCTGTGGCTGTCAGGAGTACATACTGTAGAGTTTATCCATTAATGTGACACATTATTTTGGGTCGCCGATACAAGTGCTCAACATCAATAAAAAAAAAATACCAAAAAATAAATTAGGAGAAATATTTGTAATTCTTTGATAAATATTTATTTATGTATGTATTAAACCTATAAGCCGGCTTTATTTTGTTCATGTTTTTATTTTGTGACTTCAGCGTAGCATGACCTGGAGAATCAGGGTAGATACTTGAGAATACATACTGTGTATAGAAACCCTGTTATAACCCTTTATATCTAGATATAAATACCCTCTTTCCATTTATGGAGCAGTGTTTCAAATGGCTATATGGGAATTGATACAACCGCACATATCCCATTTAATAACCAATAATATTTTTGTTTTGGTCATCAATTTCTCAGATAACTGATATTTCCTACTGTAGATTATAAGAACTCATTAACTCCATTAATGTCATTTACTTAAAGCATTACTGAACATATGCACGTGTTTTGAAGGTTATCATGTCCCAAAATACCGTTTATTGCTGTTTCCAAAATAATTTAACTAGTAAACATCTTGTTTGATAATATATAATGTATTACGAACTAACAATGAACAATACAGTTATTAATCAACTGTAATTTATGATTTGATAGATACTAATCAGATAGATAGATAGATAGATAGATAGATAGATAGATAGATAGATAGATAGATAGATAGATAGATAAGTAGATAGATAGATAAATCTAAAATTTTATTAAATATTTTGCTTCTAATACTTTGTGTGTGTGTGTGCGTGTATGTGTGTATGTGTGTGATTACTAATATTCTAAAAGTTTCCCTTGAAATTAATATAATTAGCATTTCCCTCTGGCACATTGGTGGATAGATGTTTTCTAGCAAAGCTTGAATTTATGAGTTGAAATTTACTGTGATCCAGACCTTTCAGCAGATTGTGAACCAGAAAACGTAAAGGCCGTAAATCTTCATGGCGAGTAAATATACACAGGATTTAGCAATGCAAATTGTGGAACTAGCGATGCACTGATTAATTGTTTGATGCCTTTAATAGCATGAACCAAAATAAAGTGCACTCTGTTTATTCGGATACATGATTCTGACAAAACTATGCCACTCTTAGCAACGCTTGTGAAAAACTCCTGTTAGCATTCACTGAATACCCAGCATGCCAGGTGTGCTAGATAAGTTAGTTTCTATTTTGTAACTTTGCTAAAATAACTTTTGGTGCACTTATAAACGATGCACATTCAAGCACCTTAAGTTTACACTTAGTGTAGTACTGATTGACCGGTGGGACTCAGTCTGCACAGTGCTATACATTTACACTTTGTCAGATTAAGTTAAATGTAAGTAAAGTAGTTCTGATCCTACCAGTCAGTTTTCTGACAAAAAAATAAAAATAAAATAAATAATAGTAATAATTTTACTGATCTAGGACTGCAAAACAACACTTTCTGAAAAGTAATTTACAAAAAATGTTTTGACTACATAAAACATAATTAGTTTAGAAACAAGGTCATACAGTATTAATCATTATTGACAGTACCATTCGCATGTCTAGTATTGTTATCTTAGCTGAAGATCTCCCAGCTTTAAATATGACATTTAGTCATGTTAACATATGGCTGTATCCAGCTGTACACAGCAGTTGTGTCCATGCATCACTGTCTCAGGATACATAGATTACAGACGAATGCCGCTGCCAGCACTCAACCTTTCACCTCTTCAGCCATAGTACAAGTCAAGCATGCTAACAGACAACATGCTACTATGTACTATGTCAATACAGTCAAGGTTGGGCTCTACATGTCCCCCATAAAGTGAAAATATTGTCAACAAGTATGTTAACAGCCAGCTAGTCAATCATCACATATAAATTCTGTTTCTTTAATGCAAAGCAGGCAGACTTTAGTACCATTAGGACATGTTTTATTACTGGGTTCCTAAGGGATGTCAGGATGTTCTGTGCTATACGTTTATTGTTATAATATTGGTTTATACAGAAAAAGACAGCTTAATAAAAATTAGAAATGGATGTTTCTGATGAATTCTGTACATACTTTGAATGGATTAGTTCAGGGCAGGTTCAGTGGACCAAGCCCTCAGTGTCGTTGTAGTTTTGTTATTCAGCTTTGCCAAAACTTTCTCTGCCTCAGAATAACTCTTTCCCAGAAAAGATGCCAGTGTTTTCACGTTGCTTTTGCACACTGCAGCATCCCAATCATCCACTGCTGTAAATATACACACTGTATAAATAGAGGATCCTAGGATAATTTACCCCACTGGATCCAGCTGAGGGTCCTCTTGCACTGCTGTCACGTCAGCATTCTTGCGATACCTTTCCTTCATCTCTCCTCCCTTTCTCCCAATCACACACCCGAATTCTGAGTATTGGTCACCATACTTGGCTGAATGTCATGTCACTTTCACTTTTTTTTTCACTTTCAAATGATTTCAGTTATTTCAGGGTGTGATAAATCGATTCGGTTTAAACTAAGCCTGGTGCGAATGGTCTGATAGTGCTGTTCATTTGAGTAAGTGTGAATGCTGCCATCTGAACCCTGGTGGGTACTAAACAAGCAGACCTTATGATTGTACCATTCGCAGAACCATGATTTTAGCAGTAAAATAGTCTAGCAGCTTAAAAGCTTCATTAATTTTTTTACTAGCATGGAAATAACTGCACTGTTTTTGAAGCAGATAAACTTAAAGTTTTGCTATTGTCTCTCTCTGCATTAATAACTGTATTAATCTATCAGCTTAGATGAGTTGATATGTACCTATCCCATCTTAGTGTGTGCACTTAATCACTGTAGCGTGCGGCGTCACTATGTTAGTGTTTAGCTTAGCACCATGAATTAATTAGGATCCAAACAGGGATGAATTTTGAAGCCACCAAACACTTCCATGTTTTCCCTATTTAAAGATGGTTACAGGAGTAGTTACAAAAGTAAGTATGGTGACCAAATAAAACGTGGCGTTTTTCTAAGCGGATAAAAAATTGTAACTATAATGTATGGCGGAAGAGAACTTCACAGCACTTCGACCATGGCGCAGTAATATCATCACTCCTGAAAACTTTTGCGTTTTCCTTTAATAGAATTCTTGACTTCCGTTTTTTTCTTCTTCTTCTTCTTTATTTATTTATTTTTACTGTGAAGGTCTCTGATGCTAGGCATTATCCACAAGGCAGCATAGATGCCCTCACTATACACCACTTACTATTTCCTCACATTCCTCTTCCTCTTGTTTTTATAAACATGTCAGTTCAGGGACTTCTGATGTTCAGGTGTTTGATTTTCGGAAGTAACAACTAATTCCTATCTTTTATCAGACAGCACAGATGGTTAAGGTATTTCAGTGAGCACTTAGAAGTTCACAAAAGGAGGCAATCTAAAGAAAATTGTACATAATTAAGAAATTCAAATGAATAACACTTTGTCAGAGACTTAACACATTTTAGATTAGTAAAAAAAAACACAATATATATATATATATATATATATATATATATATATATATATATATATATATATATATATATATATATATATATATATATATATATATATATAGTGGCAGCTCATAAATGCAGTCTAAACTTCTTTAAACCAGAAATAAAACTTTTATTGCAGGCTTGTTATGGATTCATCTAGTCTGGCATCTGCTTGGTTACATAAAGCAATTTCTAATACAGTTCTCAGTAAACTTGCTTTATTACAGACAGAACATGCACCTGACAAATTGATTTTGCAACTGTAGTTGCAGTAGTAATCAGTGTTAGATGGGCAGAAAAAACATGAACTTTTAATATTAGAAACTACAATTTGATATAGAAGTCTTCAACTAAAAGTATGTTTATTTAAAAACCAAGTCTGTTATTCCAGAAAGAGATTTATGTAAACTACAAGTAATAATAAATGATATTTATAATCAAGTTCAATTTTTATTGTTTTACTTGACAAAACTGATATAAGAAGGTAGAAGCACCTGATTATAAACCCATGTTGCACCCAACAATACAATAGACCGATATCTTTCGTCTGTGAAAATTAAAGTTTAAGAAAATAGATTAAAACAAATGAATAAAACTTTAACCCAAAACATAATGTCCAATGGACATTTTCAACAGTGAAAGCATTACACAGAGATTAAAAGAAATACAAAAATATAAAATTTAGAAATCAAAAACGTAAAGTGATGAAAGTTGTATTATGCCAATGTCTAAGTTTTACAGTTAACAGTTATAGGCATTATAACATAAATATACATACAACAGAGGAACTGTGAGCTCTATAGCACTATAGATTTCCGTATACGTAACTTTACACATCTATTTTAATTAAAAATGTATTCAATGTACAACGTACAAATATCCTTTTTGCTATAAATGTCAACACTCATAATACACTTTAGATCTTTATATATTTTATATATTGATAAATATGCTCTATCGATCCGACTTTCAAGCATCCTTTAGCTTGGAAAATAAACAGGAATATCAGGGTCCAATAACACGGAAAAAGAGTACACATTGTTCATTTACATACAATCACCAACAATACAACGCTGGTTGAAAATGTACAAATTATTCTTTTTAAGATTAGATTAGATTTTCATAAATTAGTATTAAAACATAATAGGTAATATTATTCTAAATGTAAAAGTACAAACTCCATTAAGTTTCTCCGTTAAGTTTATGTACAGTATATTTCATTTAACCCTTAAACAACACAAACCAATTAAAAATTTTAGTTTTTACAAAAAAAAAAAAAAAAAAAAAAAAAAAACAGTTCAGTTCAGTTCAGCTTTTGCTTCCAGTTTAAAAAAATCCATCAGTCTTGTTCAGAGAGCTGTAAAACAGAGAGTTGATATTGTTTTTAATAGCAATTATATATTATTACAATTATATTTATATATATATATATATATATATATATATATATATATATATATATATATATATATAACAATTATACACATGTATATATATTAGGGCTGCACAATTAATCAAATTTCTAATCGCAATTACAATTATGGATGCCACAATTATGTAATCGTTCAAAGCGGCAATTAATCGTTCAAAGTCCACTTATGTTGTTCTGCATGCTTACGAAATGTTGTATATTTCACATCTGAGGCTTAATACTATAGAAAAGAACTGAAGGATTTCAGTTAGAGGGTTTACAACTTGTTTATTTTCATATAAAAATAAAAAAAAGTGAAGTGACATTCAGCCAAGTATGGTGACCCATACTCAGAATTTGTGCTCTGCATTTAACCCATCCGAAATGCACACACACAGAGCAGTGAACACACACACACACTGTGAGCACACACCCGGAGCAGTGGGCAGCCATTTATGCTGCGGCGCCCGGGGAGCAGTTGGGGGTTCGATGCCTTGCTCAAGGGCACCTAAGTCGTGGTATTGAAGGTGGAGAGAGAGCTGTTCGTGCACTCCCCCCACCCACAATTCCGTCCGGCCCGAGACTAGAACTCACAACCCTTCGATTGGGAGTCCAACCCTCTAACCATTAGGCCACGACTTCCCCCTTCGGGGGATGCAGCATGCAGTTGCAACAAACAATGTTAAACATCACTCAATATAAATTGTGATAATAGCAATATAATAATATTATAATAATTTTGTCAATTGTGCAGGCTATATATATATATATATATATATATATATATATATATATATATATATATATATATATATATATATATATATATATATATATATATAAATTATTATAATGAATTATTATAATGAAATATAATATGTTCACATTTATTTAATACATCAACATACATCATGGGACATTTATCTTGCTAATAAAAGAAAATAGGCTCCAAAATGATCATATTTACTTTACTTTTTGCCCATGAGCTGTAAAGCCTGCTCATAACCTCCTATATGCATTTAGCCTTTGACATAACACCTCAAGCTAAAACATCAGAAGAAGAGCACTTGATGTGATTTGTGAAAAAGCCTGGCATACTGATATACAGTAAATGCATGCTGCTGATATATAATATATTTGGATTATTTCATTTTTATTTATTTCGTTTACAGACATGCTCACATTCATGGAAAACTAATAAGCTTCATGTTTTGTGTAACCTGTAGGCTTGTTCACACAATGGCTTGCAATGACATCTGTATTGAAATTTGTGAACGTCCACTCATTTATCAACAGAAAAGCTGCTTGTTATCCACTTTAACACAACTGCTTTCTTTATAGGCTTGCTCAAAGGCATGAGTGGACTACACATCAGAACAGATTCATTAGGCTTAGCTGGGGTACATAGTAAATTGATCGTGAGATAACAATCTCCCAACCCCCCATTTCATAGAGAGAAGAAAGCAGCTAACTGGAAGACAAGACATTCCTTTAAAGATGTATCAAGACAAAACCAATGGACTAATCCAAGAGCTACAACCTTTTAAACTGAAGTGGAATCTCTGTTAGGGCAGGTTTGTAGAGACAGTTTAAATTTATTTCTCAGTACCTTTTTGTCCCTTTCTATTCTAGATAACCAACTAAACTTGAAGTGCAACAGGTAGGGTGTAAAGCAGTTGTTGCAGTCTCCTAATTGAGATAGACATATATAATTTGTAATTCATCTCTTCTGACAGGACAACAAGATCAACCACTTGTGAACATCAATCGAACACTTTTTCTCCAGTCACAAATATATCTTGTAACATGAATAATCATGAATTACTACTATTTCTCATAATTGGCGCTCACAATGTAACTTTGCATGTCACAGTGTGATTTAATATCATAAAGTCGCAACTTCGGTCTCATGCAATTGCCATTTTATTTCATTTTATTGAAACTTTATTTTTACTTTGAGTCATTGAGTTTGTTCTATTCTCAGTTAATACTGACAGCTGAACATAAATAACTAAGGAAGCTTCTGCAATTTACTGAATAAAAGGATATTTTAATAAATTATAAATAATAATAATAATTATTATGTGACATAAAACTGTACTTCCAGCCACCTCTGTGCATCATGCCAAAGCTGCCTTGTGAAAACTTTCCTTTTACCAGCAGTTAAAAGAGTCTATGTTGTTAGAAAGATGTCCTGTCAATCCCACACTAAGGAATGTGGCAGATGTTTACAAATGTACAATTTATGACCATTTTGCTTATAAAGAAAAACAGTTTATTGTGCTTAGATGACCGCATATGTTGTCAGTTATGCTCACTGTGTCCCATGATTCCTGTTTAAAGGGAAAATTTCAAAATAAAACTTACATTGTTTTAGTGAATCATACCTTTAAGTGTATTAATGTCACCTCTGTGCAACAAACTGTATATATATATATATATATATATATATATATATATATATATATATATATATATATACATAGATGATGTATATATTTAATTGTTTAATAGTGATTATTTAACTTTAGGAATATTAAGAGTCCACATATGGAACTCAGATCCCATGAAATATTCCCTTCTGTGCACTTCTGACCAGACTTTAATGGTGGTCAAACTTGTCTTTGTTGTTCAGAGCAGCTGGTGAGTGTTTATTGCGTTTTAAACAATTGCAGTCTTGTGTTAGAAAATATATCTTTCCTACCTTGTAAACCTTGCCACAAAACTAGTAATAGCAACATAAACACACACACACACACACACACACACGCACGCACGCACGCACGCACACACACACACACACACACACACACACACACACACACACACACACCCATATATATACTGTATAGTGCATATATACTGTATATCAAATGAAATACAAGAATGAAAGAAAACCTATAAAGTTATACACAGAAGTTCCAAGATACTCACAGGATGTTTTGAAATATCTATGTATGTTTGCCATGAACTAATTAGCACCCCACTTAAATGACTTCACTGCTTGTGAAGTCACCCAAGCAAATTTATTCTCACTGAAAGCGACCATCATTAGAAGTGTGAGTAGCACAGGATGGATAAAAAAAGCCTAAGTGAAATGACAGCTTGAGAAGGACAAAATATAGATGAACTTTGAGTCTGACAGCCACTGTGTGACAACAGCACAGTAAGTATCCAGTAAGAGAGAACGTTATGCTTTTTTTTTTCTTTTTGGCTTACATTTTTGTTAGGATTACAAACTGCCATCAACTAAATTAAAAAGATTAAAACAATGTCAGTGTAACTGATTAAAAAAATACATAAATACAGGTTGCATGGTCTTTGAACAGGTGGGCGTATGGGTATGGTCTCAACATAAAAAACCCTTTCATGATTTCTCACTGAGGGTGAATCAGAGAAGCTTAAGAAATATGAGAGGGAATAAAGTAGCTAAATATATAAACACACATTTCCAACAACCTAAACCCAAATTCCCCAAGTCTTATTGCTAAATGGCCTTTAATGTTCATCTCTGTAATGTTTATGATACCTGTTATTGAGTGTCTTTAATACAAGATACATCAGTTTCAACAGAAACAGATTTTGCACACCTTTAAAATAATAGGTTGCCCAAAAAATTTCTGTTACCATTTACTGTTTTACCATTCATCATCCTCGATGTTCCAACTTATGTATTCTGAAGGACACAAAAAAAGATTTTAAAAAATTAGCATCAAACCTCATTGGTTATTGTGTGTCATATGATTTGGCATCATGGCACAAGAACCAATGGGTGATGATATTGATGGGTCACCATTTGTTGGACCCAAATGATTTTTATTGTATGGATAAAAACATTCTTGAAATATCTTTCTTCTGCAGAAAACAGAAAATTGACACAAGGGTGTGCAAATTGGGTTAAAATATCCCTGATAAACTTAGTCTGAACATTGTTTGCAACATTCTCTTTGCAACACTGCCTTTTAATGACTGCCCAAATATGTTTTTTCACTTGCCACCAAATACAGTCATCAGTGTTTGTGTACATGTAAAAATTGACAAATATGTGATTAATCCTATAAATAAAACCGTAATGTATCAATGGAACCATGGAAACAAAGTACTTACAATTAACACCAACAAAGAGAACGTCCCTAGTTTACGAATGTGACCCTAGTTCCTCGAGGGAACGAGACGCTGCGTTGAGCGCTTTTGGGGAACGCCTCTGGCAAGAACAACTCTGAATATCATGTGCAATCAGTCCAGTGGAAGAGCCTGACGTCACGGGCGGGGTGACGTAGCGACCAGGAAGCTATAAAGGCACCTGCCACACAGCTGACTTCAGCTTCGGGTAGGGAAGCAAGCGCCGGCAGGGGTGCAGGGAGTATGGCTCTGCGACGCAGCGTCTCGTTCCCACGAGGAACTAGGGTTACATTCGTAACCTAGGGACATTCCTCTTCGGGAACTTGAGCTGCGTTGAGCGCTTTTGGGGAACGATGTGCCAACGCTGCCAGACTACCAAACCCCTGCCTAGTGTGTATCCGAAGAGCACAGCTAAGGCGAGAGGACAGAAGAGCCAGGAGTGGCTTGCATATCGAGATTGTGAAATCTGGCAAATGTAGAGGGCGTGGACCACCCCACAGCGTTTCAGATGTCCAAGAGGGACACACCTGCTAGAAAGGCCTAGAGGCAGCCATAGCCCGAGTAGAGTGAGCCTTGGCTTCCAAAGGGGAATAACAATAATAAATATTTCAATGCTTGATGCACAGCTAGCATCTTTAGACAACTGGTATGCCATGTCAGATGGCGACCGCTCCACAGACCGCGGGCAGGGTGGCCACTCATGACTGCACCCCAACCGGTGAGGGATGCGTCCGTCGCTAGCATTACACGGCGACCAAGAGCTCCCAACACCGGGTCCTGATTCAAGAACCAAGGTTTCTTTCACATATCTAAGGCACGAAGGCATCGCTGCGTGACCTTGATAGTTTGTAATGGATTCCCCCTCGGGGAAAATCTCTTGGTCTTGATCCACCACTGTAGGGGTCTTATGTGCAGGAGGACAAAAGGTATCCCGTTGGACACAGCTGCCATAAGCCCTAACAGTCTCTGAAACTGCTTGACAGTGAGTGGCTGGCCTTCTCTGACTCTCTTGACTGAGGTAAGGATTGACTCGATCCGAGCAAGAGACAAATGTGCCTGCACTGTGGTCGAATCCCACACTACGCCTAGATAGGTGGTTCTCTGAACTGGAGAAAGTACACTCTTCTGGGTGTTCAGTCTCAGACCCGGCTCCCCCATATGTGCGAGAATGACATCTCGATGTCGAACCACCATTTGCTCTAATTGAGCTTAAATAGTCGATATAGTACAGAGTGCGTATGCCCTGCATACGGAGGGATACCAGAGCCACATCTACACATTTCGTGAATGTGCACCATGTTGAGAGTGCAAGGCCGAAGGGAAGTACTCGATATTGGTAGGCTTTACCCCCGAAAGCGAACCTCAGAGACTTCCTGTATATTTGGAAGTATGCGTCTTTGAGATCTATTGCGACAAACCAGTCCTCGGATCTGATTTGAGCTACAACCTGTTTGACAGTGAGCATTTTGAACTTCAGTGACATAACTGAGAGGTTTAGATGACGTAAGTCTAAGATCGGACGCAACCCCCCATCCTTCTTTGGAACTATGGCTGTACCGGCTGTAAAACCCGGACTCCCTGTCTAGATTAGGGACCACCTCGATGGCCGCCTTCCTTAATAGGGTATTCACTTCTTGTTCCATCACCAGAGCCTGCTGGGGGCTGACAACTGTCAGTGTAACCCCATTGAATGTCGGCGGTGGATGGCCGAACTGAATGCGATAGCCTCTTTCTACCGTGTACAAGACCCATTGAGATACATTTGATGTACTAAGGGAATCAGTCTCTCGAGACTGACCTCTGGTGTGAGAGGCCCCCGAAGGGGCAGCGAGCGTCTCAGCTCCGTTACGCTCACGGGCGGAAATAACTGAGAGCAGTGCTCACTGGAAACTGGCAGGGTTGGCAGACGCACCTCCCGAGGGCACTGAGGTGAGAGGGGCACCGTATAATGAGGCGGACACTGCTCTACCCCAGTAGGGGGCGCCCTCTGTAGTCGTGACTGAAATGCGTCATGACTTCTTGGCCGTGGACCTCCCAGCCTGACATCGGATTCGGATTAGGCTGAGAAGTCGCTGGCCTAGAGCGTTGCTTCAGCCTCTGGTCCTGAAGCGGGGAACACGGGCGGCAACGCTCTGTTTGTACATGGAGGGGGCTGCTCCCGCCCAGCAGTCCCTCCAGTACATCTAACTTCACATGCTCAATAACTGTCATTATATTCCTCAGAATTTAATGCAATCAAACAATCAGACAAGTAAACACGGTGTGGATTGTGATACAATTCACATTGAAGTGATATATTGAACTTCTTGAAGTTAGAAAACGGTCATTAGATTCCTCAGAATCTAATGAAATTCAGCAATCAGACAAGTAAACACAGTCTAGATTGAGATAAAGTACACATTGAAGTGCTGACTTCTCAAAGTCATTATTTTCCTCAGAATTTTAAACAAAATAAAACAATCAGACAAGTAAACATGGTCTGGATTGTGATACAATACACACTGAAGTGATATATTAACTTCTCAGTTATTACATTTCTTAAAATTTTATGAAATCAAAACAATCAGACAAGTAAACACGGTCTAGATTGTGACAAAGTAAACATTGAAGTGATAGAACTAACTCCTCCTTATTAAATGGAGTTTAAACAACCAGACAAGTGGTCGGGTATGTAAAGTTCACATGAAAACTGAAAATTATGTAATACAGGCATTGCCTTGACAGCGCGCGAATAATTAGTCACACAAACAATATTAATCCCCTCGGAGATTAAATAGCTGCTCATATAATGTTAGGCATAACACTGTTTATTGAATATGCCTATGCAACTGTAATATGAAATCTCCATACTCATCGGGAAGAAGGAGGCGGAAACCGGCGCACAATCAAAATGAAACTTTAATAACAAAAATAAACACAAAACAGCGCACCAGCCCCTCACGGACGACTGGTGCGCACAAAATAAAAAGCAAACATAATATAATGTCCCAGGCCTGGTCCTCTCTCGTCCTTCACTATAGTCGCTCCAACTTTATATCCTTCCATCTCCTACGTGGGACTCAAGCCTGGCGGTGGGGAGCAGGTGTAGCTCATCTCCAATCACTACACCTGGCCTCACTCCTCGTTCCCACGCCTCTCGGCCTCGCCCCACTCGCCACATACCCCCTCGCAGGCCGGGGGGGGTACTCCCGAGACTGCGCTCTACCCAGCCACCCCCCCCCCCCTTTCTCCGGGGGGGACCGCTCACGGGGACCCGGGGACCTTGGGGTAGGACAGACGAGGCGAGAGAAAAGGAGATGGAAGGAGGAGCGACAGAGACGAGAGAGGGGAGAGAAAAAAAAAAAAAATCCGGTTCCCAGACGCACTGCTGCTCGGCCCTCAACCAGCTGGAAGATCTCCTCCGCGGTGCCTGGCGGTGGCACTGGACGGCCTTCGGCGGACAGCACGACACTCCTCCGCCGCCCGGTGGACAGCGACGGCTCCTCCGGTTTTGGGCAGCCGGCAGGAGTCCCCCGTTCCCTGCTCCTCCCCGTTTCAGGGGATGGCAGCAGGCTCCGGCCCCCTGGCGAACCGCGCCGACTCCTCCGCTCCCTCACGGACGGCAACCGCCCCTCCAAATCACGGGCGGCCGGCAAGGAGCTCGCCCGTCCCCGGCAACTCGCTCCAGCCCACCGCCTCGAGCGTCCATGACGGCACACTTCATCGCCAGCTCGATGGCACCGCAGATTCACCACAGCGGTGAGGGATCTTCAGCAGCGCGTCCCTCCTTCTCCCGGGCTTCGGCACCACTGTAATAATGAAATCTCCATACTCATCAGGAAGAAAGAGGCGGGAACCGGCGCACAATCAAAATTAAACTTTAATAACAAAAATAAACACAAAACAGCGCACCAGCCCCTCACGGACGACTGGTGCGCACAAAATAAAAAGCAAACATAAAATAATGTCCCAGGCCTGGTCCTTTCTCGTCCTTCACTATAGTCGCTCCAGTTTTATATCCTTCCATCTCCTATGTGGGACTCGAGACCGGTGGTGGGGCACAGGTGTAGCTCATCTCCAATCACTACACCTGGCCTCACTCCTTGTTCCCACGCCTCTCGGCCCCGCCCCACTCGCCACAGCAACTTTATGTTTGTGCAACTAAAAGCTCGCCGACGCCCTCCGTATCAATCTCCTTGGAGAAAGAAAGGCGGAGCGTCAAGCCCGGTGCTCGGGGGGGAAGAACCGAAGAGAGCCTCTCCCTCGAGAGCCAACTCAGCATGCTTCGATCCCAGGCAAACCACGCATAGACTCTTTGTATCCCCACCCATGATGTACGTGGGCAGGGAGGAACAAACAATCCATAGCGCGATCTGGAATCGCGCTTCAAATGTCGTGTCTTTGCTTTGCTCTTAGGCATTATGTTGTTTATTGGGACAGACAACAATAAATAAGACTCACAAGACAGACTTTAGACATGCACACGCAGCTGTGTGGCAGGGGCCTTCATAGCTTCCTGGTCGTTACATCACCCCGCCCGTAACGTCATGCTCTTCCATTGGACTGATTGCACACGATATTCAGAGTTGTTCTTGCTAGAGGCGTTCCCCAAAAGCGATCGACGCAGCTCGAGTTCCCGAAGAGGAACCAAACTCTATACCAGTGACCTTTTATGCATCTTAACACAATTACCTCACCAGCTCTTTCTGGTATGGTGAAATGTTTCCATTTATGTTGCAATGGCTGAGTAAAGGTTGCCTACAACTTTACAATCAGAAAAATACACAAAAGATTGCTGGTTTTACAAATTCGTACGAATAAGCCACCTCGTAAAATACATACGAATGGGTCATGAGATAGCATTGAGCGAGACCAACCACTGTTTATTGTATAAAATATTGCTGACTAATTAGTTTTGGTTTCTTTCTTTTGAGTAGACTAAGCACCATAAAAATTTCTTACGCATTTATGAGAGCCCTATCCAAACCTGGAAACAGGTCCTACAATGACCGGAGAGCACATGAAAGCTTACCCTTATTGGAAAATAATACCCTATATAATGTTCCCTGGGGCTCTAGCTAATTATACTGCTTTATGAGCAGTCATGGTCATTAGTTGTTTTCTATGGGGGTGGAATGACCTCTTTCAAGTTCATGTCTTCAACCTGTTCATTAGATCCAAACCAGCTGGAATGAATGAGAGGTTTTCTCTCTGTGTCCTCCCTTTGGTTCTTTAACTGTTTATTTGTTTGTTTGTTTTTCAATGACTGGACTATTTTCTCTTGATTACAGTTTGTCTGCATGTAGCCTTACTGTATAAATATTATATGTATAAATATATGTATAAAAAATGTTTATTCCATACTTTAATAAATGTTGTACTTTTTTTTACTTTATATTTATCAAAGAATGAAAGAAAAAAAAAATATCAAGCTTTGACAAAAATATTAATCTTCATTATTTGTTTCAATATCAAAATAATTCACTAATATTATTGTTTTTTACTGTATCAAATAAATTGCAGCCTCGGTGAAAAAAATAAAATAAAATAATAATAATAAAAACACCTTACAAACACCAAATTTTAGACCAGTAGTGTGTACATACAGTAAATGTTTTTTTCTTTCATATATATGGAAATAATTCCATAAAGAGAAAAAGTATGCTATATGAAGCAGGGTATCTGTATTCAAATCTGTAATAATAACCTATACAAGTGGGTACATAAGGTTTGAGACCACTAAGTAAATTGGTCCTATTTTTATTACCAATTGTACTAAAATTGGGTGAAAGTACATTTTTAGATTGTCTCAGTATTTAGCCTATGATATTTATTCTGTTTATTTCTTTTTATTTTTGCTGACAGTGTTAAATTTCTGAAAGCAGACTATATACATGTGGTTTGACTACTGTAATAGAAAGCACTATGGAGCATTCCATTGTCTATACTGTGGGGCATCATGTACCGAAATGCTGATGAAGGTCTCTCATCAGCTGTTAACAGAGAAACACATTTCTCTTGGAGTTGCAAACAGAAATAAAGTCTTAACCTGCTGGGGCACACATGTGCAGAAAACACCCTGACAGAGAGAATTTAAAACTGGTATCTCTCTCAAGTGGCTGATGACATGAGACCCAGAGCGGCATCTGTGGAAATGAGATGGAATGCCCTCTACCACATATCCACATGATTAAAAAAAGTGAAATTAGATTGGACTGATCAATATGAATCGTGATATAAATGTGTGATTTATGCCCTTCTGCTCTTTTAGTTACAGCAATCATCAAAGTAAGTTTTTTTTTCCTCCCCCAGAAGCATTTCTTTTGCTTGAGTACATCTCTAATGGAACACAGCACTGTGTATATGTATCTGCATGGACCGCTGGAAAACACTTACCATTGTAAAATGTTGGGAAGAGGCTGATTTATTTTAGAGGTAAAGTATCAATAGAGATTTCAGTGAATTCATGCCCATTGCCGTTGACTGAAACAAAAGGAAGGAGTGGTGAACAGAGAGAGATAGTATTAGTATAACCTCAATATTAATCTCAGTGCTTACAACTAGATTCACACGAGATGTCTGCATCAACATTTGACGGATGGTGTGTCTGAAGCTTGGCATGGGGGCAATCATCAAAGTTACAATAGCCAATTACATTGGACCACAATTGGCTAGCACCTGAGCTTGGGTATTTGCATAAGGTGATTTGATTGGCTGATGTCTCCCTTTAAGCTTGAAAAGTTTAGTCATTTTCAACTTATACTGTGAGCAACGCCAGTGACGCAAAGCCAACTGACCTACAATTCAGTTCGCCAATGCATGATGTCACCCATTCAAAGTAAAGGAGAAGCATTAACGCAGATGCCCCATGTGAATGTACCGTTAGTATATTAAAGTACTACTGTGTTTAATAATATGTTATGATTATGGTCTCTTATGGTCTACAAACCATAAAAAGTCTAACTGACATTAGAAATGTTGTCTCTAACCTTCAGCTCCTGTATTGTTGCTGTTGTTTTCATTTAGGACATCATCTAGGGATTCCATTGAGGTTTTGGTGGAGGTCGTCAGTTCTCCATCAGTCAGATCCACTATGGCCAGCCCATCCGTTTTATCCTTTGTGTTCACTGTGGCCTGAGTGCTGGATAAATTCTGTGGGTTTTCTTGTTTAACATCAGCTGATTCTGTAGGGAATACAGTATTTGTTTTTGCCTGTGGTTATTATAATGGTTCTCAATATCTAAAAGTATGATGTTACTCAAAGAAATAGAATGTAGTAACAATCATAGTACATCATATTTACATTATGTAAAATACTTTTTATTTATTTTTTTGCACAAGCTCACAAAATATTCCATCATTGTAAAGAATTAAGTCACATTCAAAATAAGTTCCTGTTTCTATTCACACCAAAATATAAATTGTGCCAGCAGAATCCAGTTGAACACCAGCTCGCTGAAAAGCCTTCTTTCTACCTTTTTAATGGGTAAATGCAAGTTTACAAAAAAAAAAAAAAAAAAATTGCCTCAAGATTTGTACTAGCCCTATGGGAAAGCTAGCTTGATTAAAGCTAAAGTGACAAAATGTAGTGACACATCGATAGCAAAGGTAAATTACTTCCTGGGATAAATATTAAAAACATGCAGATTTAAGTATGTAAAAGCTGATAGAGCACTGAAAATATTGTTTCTGAATAATTTGTTCATAACATCAAAAATATCGGCTTTTTTATGTTGGATATTTTGTATGGGATATTGTCTGCTGGTATGAAAAGTTCAATGTAAATCATAATAATAAATATCATTTTTGACAGTGTTTGATATTTTTAATTTTTAAATTAAATACATTAAATATACATATACATATGTGTATATACATTACATGCTTGGAATTACATTTTACACAAGGTGGTATTAAAAAGGTCTTAAAAGGTGTTAAGTTGAACTTGTTCATATCTGTAGACACTTTTCCCAACTGTTACTCTTACTACTCTAAAAACACAACTGCACACAAAACACCTGGGTGTCTGGCCGCAGTGGTCTCAAACCTGAAGATATCTTGTGGTTTTTATCATCTTCTGTGCAGTAAATCTTAAAAAAAAAAAAAAATAGCAGTGGGAGAAACCGAATGAACAGGTGTAGAAGTAGGGTTGTGACTGGAAAGTCAGCACTTACAGGATAAAGTGGCATCGTTAAACCATTATTGACTATATCATTGCTCACATTTTGAGTAAATCATTGTTACTTACACTCTCCAACCATGTGGTTGATTTAGACCTGGAGGCAGTTGCAGTAATAAAGCCACTAAAGCCAGGAAATGGGTTGAGACCCATTATTTTCTTAAAACTGGAGCTTGTCAATGACAGATTTTGGTGGGTAAAAGAACCATCCTGTGATTATAGGGAGCTTGAAAACAAACTGGGACCATCTGTCCTGGAGTACCCCCAACACTGCACGTTTTCTTTGTCTAACCCATGTGATAATGAGCTGATGTGTTGAATCAGATGTGTTTAATTAGGGAGACAAAGAAAACGTGCAGTGTTGGGGGTACTCCAGGACAGGTTTGGGAACCACTGTGCTAGGGCATTGCACCTCTTGCTGTAGGCAGACAACTCCACTACACACTTTTAGTCATGTTTGTTACTTTTACTTTGTCATCTTGCCTATCATTTTATAAGGTATTCACGGCCTAATCCATAAACACAAGCACGTTTGATGCTGTACTTGGCAATATCAAATTAATGTTTTTGTTGATAAATTTTTCAAAAAATCCCAGTGTCTCGGTTCAGTTTGAGCCCCTTTAAGTGATCTGTGATTGAGTAAGTAATCTTTTTTTTTGTACTGCTGAAAAATGACAGTGTCGTAATTAAGGGAACTTCTAAAGTTCCTCAAAGTGGTAGACTGTATAGGACAATAGGGTAATATCCTGTTGCAAAAGAGTGAAACACATACTGTAAGCTGTCATTATTTCCAGTCACCTTCACTCTTCAGTTCTCAATAGTGCTGGGGTTCTTGATATCCCAGATAAATGAAAAGCTCTATAAGCCCCCATCCCATCAATGTTCTCTTATAAAAATTGATAAAAATTAATTTAATTTAACAACTACCCTTATTCACTTTTGTACTGTTGGGCGCAGCTCTCTTGCTCTCTCTCTCTCTCTCTCTCTCTCTCTCTCTCTCTCTCTCTCTCCTCTCTCTGTCACACACACACACACACACACACACACCCACACACCGACAGTTGTTTCATCTGGTTGGTTCTTATTCTCCTTAGTTCTTTATATAGGTCTTCACACATTTATGAAAAAATCATTTCTCAAGATTAAATGATTGCCATAGAGTATCTGACAGAAATCAGCTGCTTGTGGCATACCTTTTCCTCCCTCAGGTTTTTCAGCTTCCTTCACAGGCGCAGGGTCTTGAAGCGGCACGGTGGACTCGACAGGAGTGAATGTTTGAATATCTTTGGGAACAGTTTAGAACACAGGGTCAGTGTAAATAGAGAAATCCCGGTTGCACTTTATTTTACAGTACGTGTGTACTAACATGTACTTATAGTGTACTTACGGTTTATTTATCTAAGAAAGTTCTGGTAACACAAGGTAACTACATGGGGTAGGGTTAGGTTTAGGGGTAGGTTTAGGGTTAGTACCTAGTTATTACATAGTTATTGTAATTACTATAATAAGTACATAGTATGTACATGAGGAACAGGACTGTAAAATAAAGTGCTACCGAAATCCCTGTGGTGATACAAAGTTAAGAATGGCAGGTACCTTTGACTGATGTGGTGTCTATCACATCTATATCCACTGTGCTGAGTGGGATCTGAGCATCTTGTTTGGGATGTAAGTCCACAGCGTACTTCTGCATTAAACATGATCAGTATGTAGTATGTGTGTATATATATATATATATATATATATATATATATATATATATATATATATATATATATATATATATATATATATATATATATATATATATTATAAAATATAAAATGCACAAGGACCCATATATCAAGGCTATTCATTTTATTACCGGTTGTATAAATATTCTCCACTTAGTAATAATTTAATTTAAATATCTTACCCTGGAGTTCTTTTGAAGGCAACAATAAACTACTATTCCCGAGAGGCACAAAACAACAACAATCAGGATAATTATGTAAAGTGCTGAGAGTACAAAAAAGAAAACAAACAAAAACAAGATTAAATTAAGAACATATGTGTTGTGTCTGTCTATTCAGAATAAACAAGGAAACTTAAAAATATGAAAAGACACAGACAATAAAGAAAAATAGCCACTGACCTGATCCATTGTTTGTGGCGCGAGGTTTTTTTGCTGGAGTTGCTGTAAAAAGAATACATTATGCATAGATATAAATGCATTGCACAAAGAAAATAAGTACATTTTTGGGTGAATAGCAAAATTATGATTTAATATACTGGTTTTTGTTTGTTTGTTTTTAACACAAATTGCTTTTAGTGGTTAATACAAATATTTTGGCAGAGGATGACAGTTTTAAGAGAGTGCTAGAGAACATACTTCCTTCCTGTGTGAGAATGACTCAGTATGATTCAAATTAAAGGTTAAAACAGAATTTGCACATTGCTCTTTTGTGCAAAATCACATGAGATATTTTTTATGATGAATGGCACAATCAGTGATCATAATGCTTGCATAGTATTGTCTGGCTTACTGGTTGTTCTGCTTGTTGTGCCTTTGATCATAGTTTTTGTGCTGGATTGCGGTTTGTCTGTGGTGTAATTGTTGGTCTGCGGATGTTCTGGGGGCGGAGGCGTAGGTGAATCTGTTGCCCAAAAAGGGGGAAAAAAGAACCAAAACTTTCGTTAGAAGTTCCCATTTGTGTATCATTACTGAAGAAAGCAGCATAGCACATAAACTGGCTTACAGTTTTTCTACCAATTGTACTATTTTGCTGCATAAAAAAAGTTTGGACACTTGAATGATGGCTTGATCAAGCAAAATGAAAAAGCTACCTGATTGTCCATCTGATGTAGTATTCCCATCTGCCATGTTTGACAAGGCGACAGTGGAGTTCGGAGTAGTAATGTTGTCTGGAAAGTCATTAGATGTTTTATAGAATAGGGTGGTGGTGTCAACAGCCATTGAAACTGGAGCAGTGGTGATTTCTGTGCTGCTTATCATTGATGTTGTTGTTGCCTCATTTTCAACAGCGAAGACAAATAAGGCACCTGTATTGTAGCAGATAAAGGTTTGGTCAGATCATGAGGAACCGTTATTACAATCTTAAAATTATTACATCTATCAATTTCAAGAACATCTACAGTAATGTTTGAATGGCCAATAGAAACCATAACGTACAGCAGGAAATAGGGCGATTCGTTAGTTGACTATTTAAATCTGATTTAATTCTGCTCCTTTTCTTGTTTTCAATTAGCTATTCGAGCAAACTTGAGCAGTTTCTCAAATAATCAATAAATAAATGAACAGCAGCAACAACAACAAAAAAATTTATATTTAAACATACCAATGAGGAGATGGATTGATGCGCAGCACATCTTTAGAGAGGATATAGTCTAGTCGAATGTGTGGTACTTCCTCAGGACAGCAAGTGCTCAGTCTGAAACCACATAACTTCCACTTCTATGAACAGCACAGGATGCAGCAGACAGTTACCCAAAAAAGCCACAAAAGGAACTTGTGAACTTTTGTAAAGCCCCGTGTATTGCATTTGCATTATTCAAATAATTAAAGTAAACAGGTTGTGTGTGTACAGATGTATAGATGTATAGGAACATTTGTGGTGCATTGCGGTTAAGTGACTGTATTTATAATTTACAGTCACAATAGATATTTTGCTTCTTCTTAATTTTAACAGCAGTTTTTTAGAATTTCTATAGACCTCTCAGAAAAAAAAGATACAAAACTGTCAGTGGGTTGGTAACTTTTCAAAATGTACAACTTTGTACTTTATTTGCCCCTTAAAGGTGCATATTAGTACCTCAAACATACATTACAGTACCCAAATGATAGCATTGCGATCAGAATTATTAGCCCCTGTGGTAAATGTGAGCAAAAGATGTGCATTGTTTCTACTTTTTATCTTTCATTCGTTTCATTCGTTCATTGGCCACAATTATTGGCAGCCCTAGAAATTCTTATGAAGAAAATCTCCATAAAGTATGTTCCCATTCATATTTAGATTTTTAGCACACCAGCGTGACTACAAACATGAAGTTGTCCAATCATGACTTCCTTTTTCACACGAGTATAAATATGAGGTAACCTAAATACCAAACTCGTGGTGTTATGAATCTACCTGGAAGAGGACAAGTGCCTATATCATCCTAATGCACACTGAGGAGGACAGTTTAAGTTTACTCTCCAAGGATCACAGCGGGAAAACTGCAGAAATTAAGTCTAAGGATCAGAAAGCCTTGAAATATAATGTCTGACAGCACCTACTCTGCTCACCTTCAAAACCAAACTCCAGAATATTCATTTGCCAGACACTACTGGAGCATCTAATGGAGCTGGTTTCTATGTCAGATAAAACTTTTAGCTTTTTATCTCTTGTACACAAGGATACAAATTTCCCCTTTAATGTTGTGGGCCTGTTTTTCTGCCAGAGGTCCTGGACATGTTGTTCAGATACATGGCATCATGGATTCTATCAAATACCAACAGATAAATGAAATCGCATGATGGACCATGGTTGGATCTTCCAACAGGACAGCGATCAAAAACAACAATGAAAATCAACACAAAAATGGGTCACTGAGTGCAAAATGAAGGTTCCCCCATGGCCATCCTAGTCCCTGACATTGAACCCTGTAGAAAATGAGTGGGGGTGAATTGAAGAAAAGAAGCACCAACATGGATCTGTGAATTTAAAGGATCAGGGGAGATTCTGTATGGAAGAATAGTCTTTGAATTCTCCCCCGGTGTTTTCCACTTGTCACAGTGCATCTCAAGGGCTTTGTGTGTGGCAGACCAGGCCTCTGATGACCATTGGATTGTCACTTCAGGAGAACTCAAATGCAGGAGTGCTCAAATGCAGAGCCAGGTTAATGTAGTCCTCCAGCAACTCCTCGAGGTCCCAGAATGGCATCAAGGAATTGAAGGCCTAAGCCAGGCCTCCCCAGAAGATGACCATGAGGCAGGTCTTCTCCATCGCCGAACCCATAAGCCACTCCAAAAAGTCCCTGGTGTACTTCTCATTACTCTGGTCTCCCTGATGGATGTTGAAGAATGTTTGCTGGACCCATGTTTGCAGGCTGAATTCTGTCACAGTGCGGTAAAGGAGCACTATAGAAAAACAAGGTCTGGATCCAAAGGCAAGAGAAACTTCTTAATAATCAAATAAACTGAAATGCAGACAAAAGAAACAAAACAGGTTATAAACTGAATGACAGAAAATGGGTACAAATCCAAATTCAAAGCTTCTAATTAAAATTACAGTGCAGCCAGGCAGAGTGGTGGGAGTGTGGTGCATAAATACAATCAGGAACAGCTGAGGGTGTAATAAGTGACAGGTGTAATTGTTGTTTGTTGAATGTAAGTTGATGCAAGCATGTTTGTTGCCGTGTTGTATCCCATTTATGATCCTGTTTTGGAGATCCATTTTGACCTGTTTTTGTTTCGTTTTGTCTGCCTTTCTGTTTATTACTTAATAAAACGTTTCAACTGTATGTGGACCCAGAGCCTGTTTTTCCACGGAGCTCCCTCACCGCCTCGTGACACCACTCTCATCAAGCTTTATTTATGAGAGTGTATACAGGGTAACATCACTTACATTTAACAACGTTTACTTGGGAATATTTTTAAATATGTAGCAGTTTCACAAAATGCCAAACAAAATAATGAAATGAGGAACAATGACCTTTAAAAATATCACTGAAAGACTTTATCTCTTAGGGCAGCAGGATACTAGATTCAGGTTCAGTTTCTGGTTATTTTACTTAAAGACACCTGATAATAAATCCACCATGTAAAACCACACGCAGACACAAGGTGTCACTGTAGGCATGAGAAAGCAAGACAAGTTTATTAGAATTCCCATTAGTGACACAGTTCATTCATATATATACTGTATACGTGTGTGTGTGTATATATATACACAGTACAGACCAAAAGTTTGGTCACACCTTCTCATTCAAAGAGTTTTCTTTATTTTCATGACTATGAAAATTGTAGATTCACACTGAAGGCATCAAAACTAAGACATGTGGAAATATATACATAACAAAAATGTGTGAAACAACTGAAAATATGTCATATTGTAGGTTCTTCAAAGTAGCCACCTTTTGCTTTGATTACTGCTTTGCACACTCTTGGCATTCTCTTGATGAGCTTCAAGAGGTAGTCACCTGAAATGGTCTTCCAACAGTCTTGAAGGAGTTCCCCGAGAGATGCTTAGCACTTGTTGGTCCTTTTGCCTTCTGTCTGCGGTCCAGCTCACCCCTAAACCATCTCGATTGGGTTCAGGTCCGGTGACTGTGGAGGACAGGTCATCTGGCGCAGCACCCCATCACTCTCCTTCTTAAGAAAACTCTTTGAATGAGAAGGTGTGTCCAAACTTTTGGTCTGTACTGTATATATATATATATATATATATATATATATATATATATATATATATATATATATATATATATATATATATATATATATTGCATATTAAATAATGTCTTTTAATATAATACATTTTTTTGCAGAAAATGATCTTAATTAGAAATTATGTGGTTTTTGACCAAAAGTTTATTGTTTCACTAGAATGAATGTAGACTAGAGTCTCAAAAGTATGTATTCATTTCTTAAATACACATTCAGTTTATCAAAAGTGACATTAAATACATTGTTTTGGATCAAATAAATGCAGACTGTTTTTTTCAGAAACATTTAAATAATATTTAAAAAATTGTACTGACTCTAACCTTTTGAATGGTTTTGTATGTTGTGTATAGAGTTTTAAAAAAGCAGTGCTATTTTGGGAAGTGCTGTAATGAAGAAAAAAAAATCACTTAATCGCTCTAGTATGCAACAAGTGTCAGATTTGGTTCAAGAACCTTAATAAAAGAGTTTATACTCATTATATAATAAATGTTTTCTACATTACTGTTGACCAAATGAAATGTGTGTGTGTAATCTTGACGTGCAGGGATGAGGAAAAAGAAGTAAAGGTCTGTAAATGTTTGAAAATGTTTGTGTGTGTTGATGGAAGGAGGTTGTATATTCATTATTATTGTTTATTTCCTCATGCCAGAGGTAATCAGTGACAGGATTAGTGCTAACTGCCACCCAGTTAGTAGTGCGAGTCCAGATAGCCCACCAGCAGAACTGCACAGCAGCAGAGGCAGCAGCTCCCTCTGTGGGCCTGGCCATGCAGCTCGCCCATGAGGCTCTCTAATCTCATTCTGAATGAATCCAGTCTGTGCCACTGACTGCCACATCAGAGCTCAAGTGCTGGCCAGAGTGGATGAGCTAATCGTTTCTCTTGGAGGTGTTGGGATAGCAGAGAAACTAGAGAGCGGGTGAGTGAATTAGAGAGAGAGAGAGAGAATGGGTGTGGAGAGAGGAGACCACCCACCCAGCGGATTCAAGATTCGGGAGGCCCAGACGCGCAGCTCCATTCTATGACACTCTGTGCCGCCCGGAGCTCCAAGCTGGACCCTTCGCAATTGTGCTGCCGCCCCAATGTCCCCCAACCCCCACCTCTTTGCCTTGGAGAGAGGAAGGGGTGGTGGTAAACAGCCTGTCCCTGTCATTCCCTCACTCGCTCTCTCCTTCACAGTACAATGGGAGGGAATGCAGTGGCTGAAGCACTTTTAGAGTGGTCAAAGGCTGAATGAAACATCTGTGGAGGCACATATACTAAGGGGGAAATACTATTTTGTTTTACACCAAACTAGCAACCTGTTTTCCTGAAATTTTTCCCCCCTAAAATTTGGCATACATGTATATGTGCATACTGTTTAATTCATTTTTACAAGGATGTGAAAGATGTGATTTTATGTGGTTTTTGTTGTTCAGGGGGCAGATTCCTACATATGTTTTCAACATTCTTGTAAATTCATACATATTAAAAGCTGCTAGAGAAATGATGTTGTGGAAGTTATAAACTGGAAACACTGAAGTAAACATTCTTTGAGAGAGAAAAATAGGCAAAATGCCCAAAGAATGTACAATAATCAACTTTATGCCCGTTTCAACTTCAATCAATGTTTTAGGCTCTGAGACTTTCAGTGAAAACCTCTTTGAATGTAAATACTGAAACCACATGGTTTGACTCACAAAGTTTTTATTTGCATTTATTTATTTATTTTTACATAATGAAAGTGTTCAAACTGTAATCGTATAATACTGTAAATTACCGTTTTCACCCCGCTGGAGAAAGTGTCTTATTTCATAGATGTTCAAGCATCTAATAGCTTATCGCCTCTCAGAAGGACCTCTATGAAAAATGATCTGTCATTTTCAGATCATTTGCCCATCTGCTATTTCATCTGTATTTTTCTTGAGGTGTATATCAGATGTTTTTAAACAATAGTTCAAATACAGTGCTTTGCAGACAATGAGCTCTGTGAGTATGACACATTACATGCTGGTTTCATGTTTTAGGAAGAAAAAATGGTTGCAGTAGATTAATGCTGGTGATTATATGCTCCACCCATTTCCCCTAAGGCCCCCCCCCCCATGTCAAACCAGTTGTGATTCCTTTATATTAATTATACCCTGCCTAGTGGAAATGGGAAACATCCACTGCTTTTTATTAGAGGTTCATAAATGAAAATTAAATCAATTTGCATTCTGTGTGCATACTTTTTTTTTTAAATTAAATTATTTGGCAAAATCTACCTAGAGAAATATGCCTGCAATGCTACCTCACAAACATTGTGCACAAGTGTATCCAAGACAAAAGATGTTTTAGTAGGTTGTTCATAATAAATTTTGATTTGATTTAGTCAATAGAAGGTAATTGACAACTGAAATAAATGCATTTATGACATTATTTTTGAGAACATTCTCTCTTTACAACACTTACTGAAAAGTACTTAAAACTTTGCAGAGGACATTTGATTTTGATTTAGATGTTGCAACAGTTCTTAAGCATTTAGTGTGCCACAATTATTATTATTGTTTTATTATTAATTATTATTATTTATGTCTCTCCATGCAATCCCAAGCAGATAATAATGGTAACCATAGCCATATCGTTTGCTGTAGCACTCCTTGTGCACACAAAAACCTTCACTGGTGTATTAAAATTACTGGCAAAATGAATTTTTCTAAGACATTTATATAGTGCTATACTGAACAATTAATGAAGAAATTAAAAAGTTTGTTCAGATATTTTTATGGTTTTTGTTCAGTCTAGCTTCCAAAGGCATTCCTGTTTTTGGAGCTCCAGTTTGCGTCTGTATAGCCACTTAAGATTAGCTCAGCTTGGTAATATCTGAGGTTTGAACTTACAAGACTTCTAATGCCAAGAGGTCAAGAACTGCTGTTTTCCTTGCTAATCATGCATTGTGGTTGAGGACTGCATTAGCTGTTGCTGAATCTACTGAGTGCTCTTGCAGCACATCTTTAACAGACAAACCCAGAGTGACCATTTACATAATAGTCACATGTGGTTTGTTCAGCTCTACAGCATAAGTAATTTGTAAATTACAAGAGGTTTTTTTTTTTTTTTTTTTTTTGAAGAATGTCCAAGCAGGAATATGAAACACTTTTCCATAAAGGCCACACAAAACACATCCTGTTTACAATTAACGCTTCCAAAAAAACACCCATAAAAGCCACATTAGAAAACAATCTCCAGAGAGGCCAAAGAAAAGACCAAAATATCAAGCAAAGCATAAATGGATCTAGAAGTCTGAAGAAAAGAGATGATTATTTAATTAATTGTATTTTTTTATTTTTTGTATTGTTTTTATGCTTTTCTTCCCCTATACATTCTGGATATACACTCTAATATCATATATAAGAGTATTTTACTAAGATTTAACCAGGACTATTGTATTGAAATTGGTCTTTGCTGTGCAAGTCTATGTTAAACCACAGGACCTTCTAGATTCTTCAACATATAGCAAATGTAGAGTCCTGTTTTTGTGACAAAGAAGTTCCCGTTTTCCACAGACAGTTCCTGTTTTTGCTGGCATTTTTTCAAGAGGTTTTCCAGAATGCTCCATTAGAAACCCGAATGGCCTCATCTTTTCAATCTTTTAAAAGTGCATGTTTGGATCATTTTCAACTCAAATATACTTGATGGATTAAACATTTCAAATCTACTTCATGGTTTAAATCAATTCAAAAGAATCCAGTCCGATCAATCAGGCTTAAATATGATCAATTTTGACCACAGTTGGATTGACTGAGGTGTTTACAGTGTCAGTCAGATTGAGTCATCAAACATCAGTCTGATTCTAAAAAGATTATTTGGTTGCATGTGATATAATTGTCATAGAGGCTGCATTTACACTTGGCAACATCAAGTGATTTTTCTATCTGGATAACCAATAGGATCTCACTTTAACTTGCAATATTTATATAAGTCTTCTGATATTTCGGGAAAGAGGGGAGCAGGGTTCCTGGACCAGGAAATGTTGTTCGGATAACATTGCGACTTTTCAGTGTGTATGTGGACAACATCCGGATACAGGTCACATGTTAAAGGCAAGTGTAAATGCAGCCATTGTCAGTCACATCTTCTGCACCAGACCCATCAGCTCCACTCACATGTTCTCAATCACCTGAATTCGGTTGTTGTGATGATGTAAGGTTGTTGTGATGTCAAGTGATGACATAAGAAGTGCTGTTTCCAGGTCCAGGCCTCAACTGTCACGGTTGGGTTAAGGGAAAAACACAAGGAAAGGGTAAGATCCAATAGCAGGTAAGGTTTATTGCACAAACAGGTTAAGTACAAAATAAAACTGTCTTGAGAGACAAACCAAACAAAAAGGGAACCGGATGAAACGGGGAACTCGGAAGAACGAGAAGGTAGAGGAAGTCTCGGGGAACGAGAGCATGAGACACATAGGGTAAGGACTCCATCAGGACGACAGAGAAAGACAGCTCTATATAGGGAGACTAATGACTAAGGATAGTCAACACCTGTGCGATTTAATTGGAGTGCAATTACTGTGACGACATGACCAGACTAGCGGAATTAAAGTGCCTAAGGTGAAGTGCCTAAGGAGAAGTGAGCTCACTAGGGGACACCCAGGAAACAGAGACTGGCAGCGTGACATTACCCCCTCCCCTACGGAGCAGCTACCAGATGCTCCACCTGAAACCCCGGAAAACCCAACAGAAAAAGAGGTAGGAGGGAGGTGTCAGAAAACAGGGACAGGAGAACCAGATGGAATGGACAGAGATAAGGAACCAGGAAAAAACAGAGACGGAACAACCAGATGGGAAGCAAAGGCAGAGACAGGAAGGTGTAACACAAAACAAGGAGTCCAGGAGGGTGGTGGACCGGCGGAAGGAAAGAGGGGAGGGACGGAGGGCCAGGTCCAACGGAGAAAAATAGAAAAAAAAAAAAAAAAAAAAAAAAAAAAAACAAATGAAAACAAAAACATAGGTAAATGGAGGACATTAGGTGATGCCCACCCGGGCGGAACAGAGGGCCATCACACCCATGTGGTCAAAGCAGAAGCCCCCCCAGGGCGGAGTGGAGGGCCACCACCTCCACGTGGTCACGGCCGAAGTCCCCCAGGGCGGTGCGGATGACCACCACGTCCTCTTGGTCACCGCCAGAGTCCCCCAGGGCGGAGCGGATGACCACCACGTGGTTGCGACCGGAGTCTCCCGAGACGGAGCGGATGACCACCACGTCCTCATGGTCACCGCCAGAGACCCCCAGGGCGGAGCGGACGACCACCACGTCCTTGTGGTCAATGTCGGAGTCCCCCAGGATGGAGCAGCCGGCCACCCAGTGACTAGACTGGTCTCTGGAGGGTAACCGGTGACTGGCTCTGGAGGGTCATCGGTGACTGCCTCGGTCAAGGCATCGGGAGCGAACTCGGACACTGCATCGGGAATGGCGTCAAGCACCGCCTTGGTAACGGCCTCAGAAGTGGTCTCTGGCACCGCATCGGACTTGGCCTCTGGAACCGCCTCGGGCACTGCCTCGACCTCGGGCACCGCCTCGGGAACTGCATCGGGCACCGCCTCGGGAACGACCTCGGCCTCGGGAACTGCATCGGGCACCGCCTTCGGAACTGCATCGGGCACCGCCTCGGGAACTGCATCGGCCTCGGGAACTGCATCGGCCTCGGGCACTGCATCGGCCTCGGGCACTGCATCGGCCTCGGGCACTGCCTTGACCTCGGGCACCGCCTCGGGAACTGCATCGGGCACCGCCTCGGGAACGACCTCGGCCTCAGGAACCGCATCGGGCACCGCCTCGGGAACTGCATCGGCCTCGGGAACCGCATCGGGCACCGCCTCGGGAACCGCATCGGGCACCGCCTCGGGAACTGCATCCGCCTCGGGAACTGCATCCGCCTCGGGAACTGCATCCGCCTCGGGAACTGCATCGAGCTCCGCCTCGGGAACTGCATCGAGCTCCGCCTCGGGAACTGCATCGGCCTCGGGAACTGCATCGGCCTCGGGAACTGCATCGGCCTCGGGAACTGCATCGGCCTCGGGAACTGCATCGGGCACCGCCTCGGGAACTGCATCGGGCACCGCCTCGGGAACTGCATCGGGCACCGCCTCGGGAACTGCATCGGGCACCGCCTCGGGAACAGCATCGGGCACCGCCTCGGGAACAGCATCGGGCTCCGCCTCGGGAACAGCATCGGGCTCCGCCTCGGGAACAGCATCGGGCTCCGCCTCGGGAACAGCATCGGGCTCCGCCTCGGGAACTGCATCGAGCTCCGCCTCGGGAACTGCATCGAGCTCCGCCTCGGGAACTGCATCGGGCACCGCCTCGGGAACTGCATCGGGCACCGCCTCGGGAACAGCATCGGGCTCCGCCTCGGGAACTGCATCGGGCTCCGCCTCGGGAACTGCATCGGGCTCCGCCTCGGGAACTGCATCGGGCTCCGCCTCGGGAACTGCATCGGGCTCCGCCTCGGGAACTGCATCGGGCTCCGCCTCGGGAACTGCATCGGGCTCCGCCTCGGGAACAGCCTCGGCCTCTGGGACTTTCTCCAGGCCTTGAGGGACGGTAGACGCCTGTCTCCTCCTCCTCCGTCCTCCACGATGGCGAGTCGGCGGCACCTTGTCTGGAGACTCAGGCGTTGAGTCGTCCATCTTAAGCTGTGGCTCTGGGCTGGCGACCATCCTGTGCTGTGGTGCTAGGCTGGTGGCCATCTTCTGCTGTGGCGCTGGGCTGGCGGCCATCTTGTGCTGTGGCGCTGGGCTGGCGGCCATCTTGTGCTGTGGCGCTGGGCAGGTGGCAGTCTTGTCTGGAAACTCTGGTGTGGTTGTTGCATCCCACTGAGCACGATGGTGCAGGTATTTGGTAAACCCCCAAAAGTCCAGGATCTCTAACCCCTTCATCTCCCATTGAGGTAGAGGATCATCCAGGCAATTATTAAACAAATCTTTTAGTGCTGCATCATTGTAACCTAACCCGACTGCCAAAGTCCAAAACAATTGCGCCAGGCCACCCACCTCACTTCCCTTTTGATGAAGGGTGGTTAAGTTCCGGAATCTCCCCCTCCGTTCCTCCATGGTGGCTGGGGAACCGATTCGAAATCTCACACCGCTGGATCTAGGCATGATGGAGTCCTTCTGTCAAGGTTGGGTTAAGGGAAAAACACAAGGAAAGGGTAAGATCCAATAGCAGGTAAGGTTTATTGCACAAACAGGTTAAGTACAAAATAAAACTGTCTTGAGAGACAAACCAAACAAAAAGGGAACCGGATGAAACGGGGAACTCGGAAGAACGAGAAGGTAGAGGAAGTCTCGGGGAACGAGAGCATGAGACACATAGGGTAAGGACTCCATCAGGACGACAGAGAAAGACAGCTCTATATAGGGAGACTAATGACTAAGGATAGTCAACACCTGTGCGATTTAATTGGAGTGCAATTACTGTGACGACATGACCAGACTAGCGGAATTAAAGTGCCTAAGGTGAAGTGCCTAAGGAGAAGTGAGCTCACTAGGGGACACCCAGGAAACAGAGACTGGCAGCGTGACATCAACTCGCTTCACTTGAGAATATGACCTCAGGAGCCGTTTATCAGCACTGTTTATTCATATGAATAATTTAAGCTAAAAACTTTCAAACTTACGATATACACTACAGTCTCTGTGCTCACAGCGTACCAAACACAAATAATATATTTTGTATATTTTTATTGTCTGGCTATCTGGGACTTCGGTATGGAGTTAAATGTTAAGATTATAACTTTTTTGCTAGTATTCTATAACATTGAAAGTTTATATTAGCACCTTTTGTTGTTTTCTCGTGGTAACTGCGTTTGGACACGGAAGCGCTGCTATGTGACGTCAGACTTAACAATCGAATAGGCTTGGGTAATCGATTTTTTGATTAATCGGTTTTTAAAATGTGGTCAATTCAAAATCGATTCGCAAAGGCCACGAATGGATTTTTTTTTGTAAGATTGTTTTATCTTAAAAATGAAATAACCTGTTTTTTTAAGGAATGCGACTGATCTGACTTTTTTCAGCGTACATTTTTCATCTCTAATCAAATTTTATTGTATTTATTTATCATAATTGAATGCATTTGAATATTTGAGATGGGTTCTGTTTTAATGTACCAAAGTGTATCTAAAATGAAAGAGTTAAATATACCGGCTCTTTTTCTAATTTTCTAATTAATTTTTATTAATTACCCATTTGTAAATGTATTTTCACTGTTCTTTTTTATAAATATAGTATTTGTATGAAATCTATATTCATTGAATTGAATCGAGAATAGAGTATAGAAAATCAAACCGAGAATTGAAATCGAATCGATTTGAGAGCTTGTGAATCGAAATCGAATCGATCTGGAACATCTGAATCGATACCCAGCCATACACCTGAATACTGATCACCTGCACCAGCTCATCAAAGGACTCCTATAAAAGCACTCACCAGTCACTCCTCAGTTGTCAGGTCTTGTTGGTCCCTACTGGACTATTCACCCCAAAAACCTGTGCTATTAACCTGTTTATGTCCAGTCTTCAGTTCTCTTCAGCCAACATTCATCCCATTCTTGTTACCTGCACCTGTGGAAAGAAAGGACTTTTATCATCAGCTTACCACTCATTGAACCCAGTTACTTACATATTTGCATTGCTTATGTGTCTGCAAAATCTGTTAGTAAATAACAGTTCTGGAAGATATCTGTCTGTGGTGCTCTTCTGTAGGTACAATGTCTTCAAGAGGCTGAGAAATCTCTCTCTTAATGTTTGAGGTCTATAAAAGAGCCTCAAAAGGGCAGTCTGTCAGATATTAGACATGCAATCAAGAATATTATCCAATTTTTTAGTGTATTTTATGTTACATTTCTGGTGCTATGGTGTGAGATTCATTTGTGCACTATTATTTTAAAGATTTTTTTTAAATTTATTTTTTTATTAAACCAAGTATTTGAATACTTTTTAGTTGTCAGACTTGGAACATATTTATAGTTAATGTGAGGTTATTACAACACCTGAATGAACTTGAGTAGAACTGACACATCTAACTTAAGTGGGTATAATGATGGAGTCACTTTTGGTCATTTAATTTACTGTAGAATGATAATACTTGTATACAGAGCCTCTTAAAAATGGCTACTTTTATAACAATGGCTGACATAGGATCAGTGAGGATGATTAATAGATGTGATTCAAAGGGTTAACCTAAACTCAGTATGTGTACTTTGCAGCTGGTAGTACCCGCTGAACACTGACGGTAAGTTCATTCATTAGGGATGGAAGTGCAAAGCAGTTCTTTGGTCTCAATGGGAGTCCACCTGCTGAAGACACGCACAGACCGAGGTCCACAGGAGGTACGCAGATGTTGCACATATTTCTCAATGTGAGGTGGGTCTTGGACTCAAAGATAGCTCGCTGCATATGGCACTAATGCTGGAACCTGACATCATTTCAAGTCTGAAATATGTGTGGCCAAGGAAAGGAGACAGCTCGATAAGTCAAAAACAACTGAACTTCAAATGTGCCATGGCCATGCTAATAATAGCCATGAAATCAAATGTGTTACACATTTTGACTGCCTGTGTACTATCAAATGTGTGCTGATGAGCTATTGATATTGTTTGTGTCCTCAGTCCAATCACTGCTGGTTGGTTTATGTCCGGCTCCCGACCTGCAGTTTTTCAAGTCAGCTTTGGTGCTCAATCACGCTTTCAAAGATTGTTTACCTCAAGTTAACCCAGGCCATGTGAATATTTTTATGAAGAAGAATCCCCCACGTCTCCATGATTTGGTTTGTGTACTTAGTCCACTCACTTTTGATTAAGTCTTGCTCTTGTCTTGTAGGTTTTCAAGTCCACTTTAGACAGCAATGTCTGATTCTCCTTGATTAAAAGTATATGTGCTCTGGAAAATGTATTAGTTCTCAAAGACAATTGTTTGTGGCTCTGCTTGTCTTGACTGGAAGCAGAGCTGGTTGTTATGCCGTATGTGTGTGGTGCATGGACTTTGTGTGTTATGATTAAACTTCCTAATGACCAATTCACCCTTTCCCAATGCAGGGCTCAACTTTAATTAGTAAGTGGCTAAGGAGCTATGGTAGTTGTTTTGTTCATTTCTTGTTTATCCCTCAAAGTCTAACAAACCACCCAGAACGAGCACATAAATCAAGGCCTCAAACCTAAAGCAGGGCTTTTGCCTTCTTGCTGAACTGAGTACACAACATTATTCACTGCACATAAATAAATAAACAATACTTAAATCAGGCTTATTTTCGTATTCTTATACATGTGTTCATTTATTATTTTTATTAATTATATGAATCGAATCAAATTTAATGAGGTAATTAATTTTTTCTTATTTCATTGGCTGTATGCATGTACTGTAGGTTTTTTAATTGATTATTTTAATCTCCTTTTATTCTGTTCTCTTTAGAAAATTCTAAATAAATATATTTAAAAACAAGACTTATTATCTTACAGTACATAATTCTTAAGCAAATCTGTCTTGTCTAAAAAAAAAGAAAAGAAAGAAAAAAAGATTGACTTGACTTGCAGGGATGAAATGTAGATATTTTTAGATTATTACATTCTAATATTATGGATTATTACATTTATTTATCAAACTTATTGACTATCCTTGTTAATTACTTATGTAAAATGTAGATTGTATTGTTAATTCCCATTGTGTACTTTTAAAAGAGCTTGAATGAAATGTGTCAAATACTGTAAAGAACAGGACATAGCGTTCAAAAGGCCACCACCCTGCCACTACGTCACCAGTTCCTGGAGCTCTTTGATCTCTCAGATAAGTGCCATACCTAATCAGGTTAAAGCACTGCATGCCACAGAGGAAGGAAATTCCAGTCATTATGGAACGTATCTGTTCCACTCTTATGCGTCACATTCCTTGGGCTAATTAGGAGTAAATATCTGACCCAAGGACCGTCCGTATTAGCCCCCACCAGTGTGGTCCATCTGTTCCACTCGCTTAGCCTTTTTCCGCTCCTAATTTGCAACACAGATGACACAAAACATAAGGAAGCTCTCCATGGCTTGCTCTCTCTCTTACATCCCTCCCTCTTTTCCCCTCACTTTTACTCACTTTCATGCTGCTCTCTTATTCTTTTCATCCTCTTTTACTCTCAGACATTAGCACAGATCATTTCGGCCGGGCTATCAGTTAATATCCAGCTCCAATTATCTGCTGCCACTGACCCAAAGGGTTGACCCAGCATGTGGCTCTCTAACATACTTTCTCCAGTACTTTAGTCATCTGGACATCCATCTTTATGAGGATTGCCAACTCTAAAACAAAGATGCTATTTTTTTTTTTTTTCATGCATCTGTTTTTAGTGCCTTTTTAAACAACACGTAAGTTCACTTTAGCCAAGAGGTCCCACACAAAAAACGTGACCTAGGATTGATTTTTAATGCTGAAATTATAGGATCATTTTTAAAGAAAGAGACGTTATATCATCATTTACACTTAATAGCTGTATATGTGGTTAATTTTTGTCAGTGATCCACACAATACATAGGCATTTGTTTCACTGTTTTGTGTTCAGTTGAGGCATGGGAAGTGAATACAAGAAAGGCAATCTCTGGTTTCATGCTATGAGAACTTTGAAACAACAGTATGTTTATGGATCGAATCCAGAGCCAGACATGTATGGTTAATAACTGTCAATGGCATTTTGATTTTGTCAATAATATCAATACCAATATCAATATATATATATATATATATATATATATATATATATATATATATATATATATATACATATATATATATATATATATATATACATATATATATATATATATATATATATATATATATATATATATATATATATATATATATATATATATATATATGTGGAAGACATGGCATCAGGATGCACTATGGCAAGAAGGCAAGCCTGCAAATGTAGTATGATGCTTTGGGCAATATTCTGCATGGAAACGGTATTCCCTGGAAGCTGTGGCTTCTTTTAGCAGGATAATGTGTCCTACCACGAATCAAAAAATGGTTCAGGAATGGCTTGAAGAGCACAACAATGAGTTTGAGGTGTTTTTCTTGGCCTCAAAAATCCCCAAATCTCAATCCATTCTAGCATCTGTAGGATGTGCTGAACAAACAAGTCAGATCCAAGGAGATTCCACCTTGCAACATATGGCACTTTTCCACTGCGTGGTACATCTCGGTTCAGCACGGCTCAGTACAGTACGGCTCGGCTCGGCTTGGCACGGTTTGCATTTCCACTACAGTTTAGTATCACTTTAGAGTGGGTGGTATTATTCACATGTGGTTATTATTGCACCACCTCTACTGCCACGACTCCTAAAAAAACGTTTTAATTCCACGTCGCCCCATCAAGCTCTCGCTGGATCCGCTTCTCAGCTATCAGCAAGAGAAACGTCTGTACTTCCACAAAAGACAACAAAACTTTTTGTTTGTTAAAAAAATGTTTGCTCATTCAAAACAGTTGTGTTTGATTGTTGACTGGCTGCGCTGATTTAAATCTACTGGTTTTTCCTGTTGGATGCTACTCAAGAGCAACACTATTTGTGGCTTGGTCCGTGACTCATAGAGTACAATTGAGCCACGGTGTGTAGTAAGAATGAATTGAGGGAGGCTGAGGAAAACAAAAGTCACCACAATTATTTTTTTACCCTGAATTTATGAAGCAGTCATAATTTATGAGGCATTCCTAATACTACTGCAGTGGACTTCAAGACAGCTGGCTGCCAATGAATAATAGCGAGTGATGGACATGATGAGAGCTAAATATTACAGTATATCATGCAGTATACCACTTCATAGAAAATCTTAAGACGCATGATAAGAAGTCCAAAGAATGCCATAAATGTATCTTTGACTTTTAAAATTTATGGCTAGTGAAACAAAAAGAAAGGAGACTACTTAAGTATGGAATCGATCAATATTTTCTTTACAAAGGGGCATGATTTAAATGCCTATTAAAGGAATATTTTCTGTCTTTATTTACTCAGCCTTGAGAATTGATTTATTCCTTGGAACACAAAAGGAAAATTTTGGAAGAATATATTAATTGCTTATTTATACATTTACAATTAATTGGGACTGCAGTTTTTAGTTGATATGGTTCACAAAACCAAACTGAATTATTATTAATATTATTATTATTTAACAAATCAGAGTGATTCAGCTCTCTAGTTAATAACGTCATACATAAAAAAAAAAAAGGTACTGAAACTGTTTGTCTGAGCTAGGCCAGACTTTCAGTATTTATTCAGATTAGATAACGAGAATGAGAATGTTTATATAAACACCAGTAGATTTTTTTTTTTTGGGCAATTAATTATTGCACATAACTTTGGCCATGAAATAGGGTTTTGAATATTCTTAAGGAAATTATCTTGAATATCTCTGTTTCCTATATAATCCTAATTATATTCTAATATTATTTTGAATATTTGGACTTTAAAACACTTAAGTTTGGCTCTGTTTAAGCATATTTAGTCTCTATTTGTGGGCAATGTGTGAGCCTTCATGTTCTGAATATGCTTTTCACTTTTGGAGAGAGGAATGCTAGCTATACACACACACACACACACACACACACACTAAAATTGGTAAATATATATATATATATATATATATATATATATATATATATATATACATACATATATATATATATATATATATATATATATATATATATATATATATATATATATATATATATATATATACACACACACACACACACACACACTAAAATTGGTAAATGTATATATATATATATATATGTACACACACACACACACACACACACACACACAAGTAAAATGCAAAAAATCTACCATATTGCCACTAAAATTGGTGTGGAAAAAAAGTCGGCAACATGCCTGAATGACTGTTGCCCCATTGCATTCACCCCTGTCATAGTGAAGTGCCTCAAGCAGCAGGTCATGACCCACATCAAGTCCTCCATCCCACCCACACTGGACTCCTTATCCAGTTCGCTTATGGCCAAAACCATTGTACATCACACAGTTGGCCCTCTCCCATCTGTACAGTCAAAACAATTATGTTATAATACTGTTCACAGATTTCAATTTAGCATTCAAAGCTACCACTGACATTAACTGATGAAGCAAAGACATTTGGACTGTGCACCACACTGCAACTAGATCCTAAACTTCCTGACTAACAGACCTCAGGCATTCAGGATCTATGACCAGACCTCCCAAACCATCGTCTTGAGTACCGGCGCCCCCCAGGGCTCTGTCCTCAGCCATCTATAGTTTAAGCTGTAGACTTACAACTTTGCCAAGGATGTGAGCAACCATATCATCCATTTCCGTAATGACACCACAGTGGCAGGGCTTATTTGATGATAATGTGCATAGAAGAGGTGAGAGAGCAAGAAATATGAACTCTCTGTATGACAACAAGACAAAAGTAATTGTTCGCTTCAGGGTATGTCATGTGCCCCGCTCACCTCTGCATGTCAGCAGGGCAGAGGCGGACGTACCCCACAGTTTCAAATTTTGAAAGAAAAAAACATTTATTTTATACAAAATGTAAGTGCCCATATCACAATATATATATATATATATATATATATATATATATATATATATATATATATATATATATATATATATATATATATATATTTTTTTTTTTTTTTTTCTACATTTTTTGCAGTTTTACAAGCAAATACTATTTAAGTATTTCTACTAAATTTCAAGTTTAATTCAAAGTTACTTCTTGTTTCCTTTTAATTGTTTATTGGAATTTACTTGCAATTTCTTGAGAATTGTTTAGTCGTTTAGAGTGATAACTGAAGAACTCCATATAATGCTAAACATTCTATTTATTGTCTGTGTTTATTACTTGCAGCTTGAAAAAAAAGATGTACAAAATTAAGTACTATCTATAAAATCTTAAAGATATAGTTAAACTTTTACAGATATAGTATAGATTTTAAAGATATAGTATAGATAAAGTTTTCCCATAGTCTTAATTTAAGACAAAGATAAGGAAAAACAACAACAGAGCTTTGTAGAATGAATACATTTGGAATGCAACTGAATTCCCTTAACAAACCCTAAGAAATTTTGGTGGCGTGACATGTTTCCAACACAGGAAACTGGCCCATGGTAGCAAGCAGGGCATTAAGAGCAGTGAGGAAACATGGAGAATGAGAGCTGGGGGCATTGATCTGTGACTGCAGATAGCAGAGAGGCCATGAGGGGTCAAGCAGCCTGCCGGCCAGATGACACCCCCTGCATTCATCCAACACACACAAACCTGGCCACAGCAGACGTGGGTCACCGGCTAGAGCACATCTACTCATTATGGGCTTGTCTGTTTGACGGACACCCGGTGAGTGTGTCAGTTAGTTTGTGTGTGTGTAAGAGTGATTGTGTGTGAGATTTCTGCACAGAGACAAGGTGTGTGTGGCTGTCAGTAGTGTGTATATGAACTTGATATGTGTGGCCCTGTGTATTAACGCCAGTATGTGAGAGAAAAACTGTGTGCATGTTCACCTAATATGTATAACTCAATATGTGTGTGAAATATGGTACTCCACAGGGAGATAAGCATCCCAGGTGGTCTGGTGTGGGCTGAAACATGAACGTCCTCAGTGTCTGTGGCATACCTGTGAAGCACAGCCCTCAGACTGGCAGTCTCCATGTTCAGAGGAAACCCTACACTTCACACCCTGTGCTCACAGCTGGTCCTGTACTCCCATAGGAACCAGGTCTGTCTTTACTCGCTCTCTGCTACTTTACCCAAAATGAGCACAGTTATTACCACCACAACTTTTCCGGAGTAAGGATGGATAAATGCGGCAAACGTTCCCATATTGTGTGTCCTCTTAACCCACTGTTTTGCCCCATCCATCACAGACATTATGGTACATGGATGAGGTATTGTTAAAAATCGCAGCACACACGTTGCAATTCTTTGGCATTACAGGTCGCATGGGGTGTAATATTAACCAGTAATTTTCAGTTACATTCCTTATGTGTGTAAGACCCAGGGCACAAGATATTAGGGAATAAGTAGGCATGCAGTCGATCATATTTCAAAGGGCATAACGGAGCATGTATAACAAGAGTCTTCTGAATGTTAAAAGGTACTGGCTTACTCTGTTTATTTCCATTTACATACAAAACTGGCTTTTTTCCTATTAGGAGTTCTTAAATCAGAAGATATTTTGTCTTATGAGGAAAAAAAAAATTAAAGGACAAAACAACAAAGGACAAACCTCTGTAAAAGAAACACACCCAAACATGAACATATCAACATGTCAGTCTACTTTTTATAATGATTACTAAATGATTAGTAGCTAATCATCTAATAATCATCTTTAACTGATAATCATAACAGTAATATTAATAATAATACTAATAATAATAAGCATTATTATATATTACTGTTATAACATAGTTCTGACATTAAAGGTAAGACAAATTTGGTATAACTTTATACAATCAAGATTCATAAGTGATTTTATTAAATGAATACCTACACTACCATTCAAAAGTGGTCAGTAGGATTTTTTAATGCATCCATTTAGCATGGATGCATTAAAATGATAAAATGTGATAATGAAGACTTTTACTTTATACAAAAAAAAAAAAAAAAAACTATTTCAAATAAATGTTGTTCATTTGAACTTTCTATTTGTCAAACAATTGTTCACATAGAGGAATTTAATTGATAAGCATAACTTTTCATCATTGATATGAAATATGTTTTTGATGAGATTTATTTTGAATGATTTTTGAAGGATTATGCGACACCGAAGACTGGAGTAATGGCTGCTGAAAATTTTGCTTTGTTATCACACAAATAAATTACATTTTAAAATATATTTAAATAGAAAATGTATTTAAATTACATTACTGTAACTATTATTAATATTACTATTACTACAAATGATATTACATTTAACAGTATTCATGTTTTTACTGTAGATTTCATTAAATAAATGCAGCCTTGGTGAGACACTTCTTTCAAAAACATTGTGATGAATAAATAAATAAATCCCAAACATTTGCACGCTAATGTACGAAACTGTGTATAATTTTCATTATGATTGCTTGACCCTGTATAGTTCTATAGTGAAAGCCTTACTTTAATTGTGATTCAAATTTGTGATGGACCCTAGAACATTCCTTTAGCTTGCATAAATAAACCAACTGTTGAAGTTGGGTAGACAGTTGCAAATGGGACCGGTGGAAACAGAGCATTATGTGATGTTTGAAAATTCTTAGGTAGTGAATACTGTAGGTACCTACATGCTGGTGGAATGAAAGGCAGAAGTGGATGCTTGCATATATCATCGTGAGGCCGGTCCATATGATGTTTGAGACTGATCCAACAGTATTAGCAAGGGATGATTTAAAGGTGGACCAGTAGTGAAGTGCTGACAACTAACTATGATCCAGAAGCAGTTTCTACATGCTGATGAGTGGTAAGATGACAGAGAAAAGAGTAATGAGAGAATTAAATGAGCAAGAATGAGAGATGATGTTAAGGGCATCAGATTAGACAACAAACATTGTATGTTGTTTTAGCCTATCCAGACCTGTTGCGGCATCATTAGGACACATTCTTTCCCCTTTCAGCATCCAGTCTCTGTTTAGCAAACATAACCCGAGAAATTTACAGCAGTTACTTTGTTTACTCAGTAACCAAGACACATTCACATCACACTTTTCTGACAGGGAGGATTGAAGAAGACCCACCCAACCAACATGAAAGTACAGTATGAGAACATTTTTATAAATTATGACCTCAGTAGCTGCTGACATTTGATTTTCAGATTTGAGTACTTTACTTTAAAAGAAACAAAAACATTTCAATGTTCCAATGCAGCAAAAAAAAAAAAAAAAAAAAGAGTCAACTATTTACTGCATGTTATGAAATTGTCAGGACTCAAGGCCATGCTTAAATAGAACAACTTTCAGGTGGTCCCTCAGAAATAGATGTTCATTTCTTTCTTATATTTAGAAGCAAGGGCTGGCCAATCTCACTGTTCCATGTGATTATCTCTTTGTTTAGAAGCATCCATTTTATTGTCAATTATAACGTAGCACAAAAATAACGTAGACATGTTGTCTTAATAAAGTAGAACCTTGGGATATACCCACAGCTCTGACACTAGCGTGAGTGGGGCCACATACCTAGTGATACCCAATCATTACTGTAGGAAATTAATGAATGAGTGGAGTTGCATTAGGATCAGAGCACAATGAAGCCTATCTGTGGTACTATTGAGTTGGCATTTTTGCTAATTATTTGGCATTCATTCGCTGTGCTGACCTTGGAGGGAAATTGGTGGGAATTCTGTGGAATTACTTTTTTGTGACATGTTAAAAAGAGAGTATATCCAAAAATAAACATTATGTTATATTCTACCAAATACTCCCAAAACTTATACTTTTCTTACTTTTATGGAACACAAAAAGAATGTTGGGAAACAAACAACAGTGATTTCCATTGTATGGGGGGGGGGGGGTACATTTCTTAAAATATCACCTTTTGTGTTCCACAGAAAAAGAAAGTATTTTTGTAATGACACGAGTGAGAATATGATCACAAAACTTTCATAAAAAAAAAAAAAAAAAAAAAAAAAAAACACATTACCCCTCTCTAATGGCATCTTACGCATATCTGACATTAAGTTATATTAAAAATTGTCCTGGCTCTTCTAAGCTGTATAATGGCAGTAAATGGAGCCTCTGTTTTTGGAGCCGAAAAAAGTGCATCCATCCATCCATCGTAAAACTACTCCACACAATAAAGGCCTGTTAATAAAGGCCTTCTGAAGCAAAACGATGCATTGAAAGTGTAAGAAAAATACAGATTTTTAAAGATTTACAAAATGTAATCTCCAGCTTCCGGTCCCTCAAGCAGGCGCGTTCAAGACAAGGTGTTGGCGTAGGCGTAGCAAAAGTAAGCAAAAGTCGTGGGATTCCGTCTGGTTCTACTGAAACAAAATCAGTCATCTCAGTGAGTGACGTTATCATTTGAAAAATTATATACCAGGCTTGGATGTGAAAGCAGTATATTTTCCTCTGTGCAAAAACAGCAATATCTGTCAGTTTCATAAAAAAAAAATAAAAAAAAATCCACTCTCCAAAACACACACAGAGTCTTAGCACCTCATCCTTTCTCTCGCCTCACTCCTTTTTTTCTGCTTCTTTCTCTCAGCCCTGAGAAGTTATTAATGCTGAGGGTTCAGCTGTTCAAACATGGGGTCGGCAAATGACCCGTGGTTTAGAAAAACACAGTGATTTACTCGGCAGTGTGTGCTAAAATAATCTAAAGGGGAGCGTAATAACATTTGTCATTACTCACAAGACGCCACAACTCACTGGAGAGGAGAGGAAGGGAAAGTGAGAGAAAGTGAGTTGTACTGTATCAACTGTGCCGGAGGGGTGTGGAGGGCAGTAATGAGTAGTTCACCCCAAAACATACAATTCGGTCTTTATTTACTAACCCTTATGTTTTTAAAAAGAAATTCAGAAAAATGTTCTGTTCACTCGTTTTCATGTAGTTAGAATGAATGGGAACTGGAGCTTTCAAGCTTCAAAAAGGATGTAAAACAATCATAATATTATCATTAACCCATTTAATATATACCATGTTCTGTGTTTTCTAATACTTTTAACCCTGTGAAGCCTATGTTTCATATTTGATATCAAGACTTCTAAATCAAAAGCTCTTATTCTTAAAGCTTCTAAGAATCATCTCAGAGAGCTCCTAATTTAGCTTAAAAAAAAAAAAAGAATCTTAGCTTAAGAATGATTCGGGAATTATTTGAGAGCAAATCTGATCGAGGACAAGATCAAGTCTTAGTGAGGAGGCGGGGCTGAATCCATTGCTAGGTATGACAAAGTGTTTTGAAGACTGTGATTGGTTGGTTGTCCAAGAAGTGAGGTTTATTATAAGGCTTCACTTCACAGGCATAATTTTTCATGTTTTACTCATACTCTCTCTGTCTCACACACCTTATATTTGTATACACATTCTTTATTTAACGTATTTGATAGATAATGAACAGCAACACAATAAGAGGTTCTGAAAGTGCTGTAATTTCTGGTGCTATGGCATTTCTGCGCTGACATGTTAGTGTGTCTCATAAGATCGTTCACAAACATGAGAAGCAAAACATTCTGATTTGTGAATGAATCGTTCAGACAGGTTTTGGAAACCAAATCAGCTAATTTCCTCATTTACCCTCGTGGACATGTAAAAAAAAAATTGGATATTGTCTCATGAACTTGATAAAGAGAGCTAATAAAATAAAATAAAATAAAATAAAATAAAATAAAAATTGGTTTATTTCTCACAAAAATCTACATTATGGCTTTAGAACAATAGAGTGTATGGGTCATACAGACCACTTTTATGGAGCTTTACTGTCCATTTGGAGCTTGAGAGCTACAGAACAGCATGAGAATGAGTAAACTATTTTATTTATACACATTTTATATCTTTGGGTAAACTATTGCTTTAAAGATCATGGTCCAAAATCTTATGTCAGGAGAGGCAAACAGCACAGGATGTGATTAAACCCAGAAGTCTGTTTCTCAAAATCCTTTGGTCTTCATCTTTCAAGGAGGTCTGAGTTTTCCATAAAGATCACAGCAGCCCGCATCACCTGTTTAAAGGCCAACGACAGAACCTGTGTCACTCTGCCACTATCCACGCCATTCTCTTCATGACTCTTTCATAATAATTAGTATGAAACACGGATTCAACGGGCACCAGTGGCCAAAAACAAACCCTCCCTCTGAGGAGGGACACGGTATGTGTCACACTTGGAAGCCTCTCTGGCATTACCAATCTCTTCCAGGGAGCAAGGGAATGAGAAAGAAAGAAATAAGTGAGGAAGCACAGAAAAAAGAGAGCAGGAAGAGATTTAGGCAGCGGCCCACTTAGCTGTCTTGCATTAGCAGTATCACTCCATGTTTATGCTTCTGTTGCATTTTCCAGGCTTTAATTGAAAGAGGTTTGAAAGAAGCGGAACGTCAGTCACTCCGTTGTTTCTTTGTTGTTGTTTTTGTTACTGAGCAGTGGTCTGATGATGGAGATCCACCCTTAGGATAATACACATGCCGCCACATGAAGCTTTGCAAGTGTGGAGAATGGGCCCCTTGACATTAAATTATGCTGTCCACAAGTTGATGAATTCAACTCCATTTTCTTCCACAAACAAAACGCTTGATGCATATATCATCAAGAGCTCTCTAACACAAACAGATGCCATCATCAGCTGTGCATGTTTTGGGTTACCTAATATTCACTGTGAAAACAAAATGGCTTTCCTGAAAAGGGAGTTGTGTGGTTATGCTTTAATTCACATTGGCAGTGCATAGGAAAACGATGTAATTCAGTGTATAGTATTTGTGTACAAGGTGCAATGTTAAATTCAGACAGAATCAGAGTATTTACCAATATTAATATGTGGTCACACTTTATTTTAATGTCCAATTCTCAATAATAACTAACTATTAACTATGACTTTTGCCTCAATAAACTCCTAATCTAATGCTTATTAATAGTTAGCTGTTAAATTATGGAGCCAAAAGAGTCATTCATATGTGCTTTACAAGTACAAATAAAAAGCCAATATGCCAGTAATATGCATGTTAGTTAATGGTGAGTATTGATCCTTTAAAATAATTTTTTACCTGTAATGTAGTGTAAGTGTATCAGAAACCTTTACATTAAATTAGCATAAGTTACACATTATATATCATAAATTTTATTAATATACACTATTATACAGTAACGTATACAGCAAGCTGCTCAACAAAATAAATAATTATACATTAAAGCTGCACTATGTAAGACTGGAGCCGGACCGTCTGGACTAAGGGATGACTTCTCCCTAAGAAAACAAAGGACTTTCCTGATATTGAACATTTGAACACTCTCTTGAATACCCTCCATCATAAGTAATGGTGCCATCGAAGACCCACCACACCTAGTAGTTCACACCTCACCATCACACTCCCTCCACTTAGTTTCACTCAGAAATGCCAATAGTATAATATTCTACATTAATGCAAGTGATATTTACAGTCATGTTTGGTGTCAGTTGAATTGTCTCGGGGCAACTGGTACAATGGTCTCTCAACCTTAGAAAAGTACATTAAAAGATAATACAGATCCTAAGAGTTAAGAGATACTTTGATTACTGTAATGGGAGTGCCATTTTCCAGGGTCTTCCATGTAAACCTTCTGTTCCCATTGAGGTGTAAACTACCCTGGTCTGGGACCTGACCTAAACAAATTCCAATTGTTAGTTTCTGTCTTTAGGTAGGAGGTATTTAAAGGATTGCAGCAAAAGGATCAGGGCGATTCTATAGCCAGAAAGCCCGTAGTGTGGTGTGTCTCTTCACTGCATACTATGTATTTTATAAGGTCAGGTATGCATATTTTACTTTTAGATTAATATTTGAGAATTTGATGTTTTATAATGCTATGATTTGATATGTTTCAATTGGATATGTAATTGGCAGAAAACATATTTACCTGACTGATAATAAATTGTTACATTTGATTTTATTCTGTTTTACTCTGTAATTATTGACTTTAGTAGATTACGTTGTATCATTGTTAGCAACACGAGCACCTGAATGAACAAGTTAATATGAAAGTAAAGAGTTAATTAGAATAATCAAATGTCAGAAGAATACTAATTAAAAGGGCATACAACCAATTAGCATTTAGCATCTATAATATCTATAATAATTATATATTTTAGAGCTTTTGGATGGATTTAACAGGAAATAGCTAATTCCTTTGCAGACAGCATATGGCACCTGTCAGATTACATCTTTTTTTTTTCTTATCTTCTTTTATTTCCATTTGCACACCAGTGCAGTGAACCACATTTTTCTTAATGCACCTGAGGGGCTGAATCGAAGCCAAAACCCCAGCCAAACCGATGTTCTTCCTTAACTTGCATGCAGTTTTATTTTTAACCAAAAGTTAATTATGGTTCCTTTAATAATGGCAAGAATTAATAATGTCTATACATATTAGGGGTGTAACAGTACGCAAAAATCACGGTTCGGTACGTACCTCGGTTTTAAAGTCACGGTTCGGTTCATTTTCGGTACAGTAAGGGAAAGAAATGGAAACATTAAACTGCAGGTTGTTCATTACTATAAACTTTTTTTTAACAATTTGTTTACACTTTTTTAAAATACTTTTTAATAATAATAATAATAATAATAATAATAATAAATATATATATATATATATATATATATATATATATATATATATATATATATATATATATATATATATATATATATATATATATATATAAAATTAAAAAAGAATAAGAAATAAAATACTGCTGCAATGTTCTCCACTTAGTAAAATACACTCAGTCTCAAACCAATATCATATAATAAAATATAATTAAAAATATAAATAAATAACTATGATTACAGTGCAGCATTACCAATCCCAGTTTGTAGGCCTGCTCATATTTAAAAAAAACATGTATAACTTTTCCAAAGTGTAAAGTTGCAGCATCAAGAGTTTCAGATTTTAGACCTGCTCAGATTTTGTTATTGCGTTTGACTGATCGGAATTAAGAGCAAAGGTCTGTTTAAATGCCGACGGGATCTGCGTTTGAATTGCAATCGTTTTTTTCCTAGTTGTAGTGATGCCTTTTGAAAACCTTAGGCCGGTGACACACTGGCATATTGCACCTGTCAAACAATACTGTTGAAGGTGTCCTTTATCAGTAGGCTTTATATTTATGCTCAACATGAAGTATAGATATTGTTGTCGTGAAGACAAGATCCTGGTCTGTCGGCAGTCTCCCTCTATGTCATCTACAGTAGCAGCAGCGCGCCAGCACCACTTCAGGCACGGTTCTAGTGTGTAAAGACACAGAAAACGTAAGGCAGCCATTTGGCCTTCCCCACCCGTAAACGGAAGGCCTGGTCGAACGCTACAATCAAACACTGAAGCAGATGCTGCGGCGAGTGGCTGCTGAAGACAAGCGCGACTGGGACAAGATGCAGCCCTATGTCCTGTTCAGCATCAGGGAGGTACCCGAGGCGTCCACCGGGTTTACCCCCTTCGAGCTCCTCTTCGGCCGGCAGCCTCGCGGCCTGCTTGACATCGTCAGAGACAGCAGCCGGCTGTCCACCATGGAGCACGTCCGGGAGATGCGGGAGAGGATTGACAGGGTCATGCCCATCGTCTGGGAGCACCTTGACAAAGCCCAGCAGGCCCAGCAACGACATTACAACAGGGCGGCCCAGCCATGGGAGTTTCAGCCAGGAGACTGTACCATGTGAACCTCATGAAGCGCTGGGTCGGCTTGCAGCCCTCACTCAGCAACCTCCCGTGGCTGTGGACATGGACCCCCACCTCTTGGCAGCCCAAAAGTCCGACCTGCAACACCTGGTCAGTCAGTTCACTGATGTGTTCTCTCCCCAGCCAGGGTGGACCCACATACTCAAGCACGATATCCGCACAGCACCCGAAGTGATAGTCCAGCGGCCCTATCGTGTTCCGGAGGCTCGGCAACATGCCATTGAGAAGGAGGTACAGGAGATGTTGAGGTTAAGGACCATCGAACCATCACGCAGCCCCTGGTCCAGCCCCATCGTCATGGTTCCAAAGCCTGACGGCACCTTCCACTTTTGCAATGACTTCCGCCGCCTGAACGAAATCTCGGAGTTTGACGGCTACCCAATGCCAATGGGTTGATGAACTCTTGGATTGCCTGGGAAGGGCCCGGTACATTTCAACTTTTGACCTCACCAAGGGCAGGTCCCCCTAACCGAACAGGCCAAGCCAAAGATGGCGTTCTCGACCCCTAGTGACCACTAGCAATACCGGGTCCTACCCTTTGGCCTGCATGGGGCTCCCGCTACCTTCCAGCGGCTAATGGACATCCTCCTGCGGCCCCACCAGGCCTACGCCGCTGCCCACCTAGAAGATGTAGTCATACATTCCGAGACTTGGGAGGACCACCTGGAGTGCCTGCGGAAGGTGCTGTCAGAACTCCGCCGGGCTGGGTTGACACCTGTAAGTGTCACCTGGCCCTCAACGAAGCCAAGTACCATCACCAAAATGTAGGTACGGACCTTTTTGGGGTTGGAGGGATATTACCGCTGTTTTATCCCTAACTTCTCCTCATTTGCCTCTCCCCTGACAGACCTGACCTGGAAGGGGCAATCAGAGAAGATCCCATGGAACCAAGAGACGGAGAGCGCATTCCAGCGTGTGAAGACCTCCCTCACCTCTGAGCCCGTGCTCAGGGCCCCCGACTTCAATCGCCCCTTCCTGTTGCAGACGGAAGCGTCCGATACCAGGTTGGGAGCCGTCCTCTCCCAGGTCCTCGACGGTGAGGAACACCCAGTCATCTATATCAGGAGGCACTGGCCATCAAGTGGGCAGTCCTGGACCTCCGCTATTACCTGCTCGGCTACCAGTTCACCCTGATTACAGACCACGCCCCTCTATAGTGGATGGCCCGAGCGAAGGACACCAACGCCAGGGTGACTAGGGGGTTCCTCGTGCTCCCGGACTTCCACTTCACCGTACAACACCGGGCGGGGACGGGCAACGCGAATGCCGACGGTCTCTTGAGGATATGGTCAGCTTCCGCAGGTTTGTCAGGTTCCACTCCCTGCCCTTCCCCAATTTCCCTACTTCTCCACAGTGACAGGGCGACGCTTGGGGGGGGGGGGGCTGTGACGCGTGTCCCGAGCTCTCATCAGCGTCGCCCTGGCACACCTGCACCTGCTCATTACAGGCTGAGTTGTCACACCTGCAGCCCATCAGGAATGGGCTTTATAAGCAGCGACGACGAACACAGAGGTGAGAGATGTCTCCAAAAGACTCAGCTAACAATTCTCTGTGTTTTCCCCCAGAAAAGCAGCATGTGACCGCCAGCCCACAAAGGACACGGACTTCACGGACCCACACAGCACTGCGCACCAAAGGAGAAGAGAAGGCTGAGCACTGAGCACCGGAAACCCCTCACATTGGCTATTTCCCACTTCACCATTACAATAAAATCCACCCCCCTGGGAACTTACCTTGATCCTTGTGTCGTGTGCTTCTTCACCCCGTCACAATATATATATATATTGAGCTTGAAAAAAATTCTAATTTTAGATGAAAATTTCAGATGGCACTTAGAGGCTTTTGCATCTGAACTCTTCATATATGTATATATATGTATATATATATATATATATATATATATATATATATATATATATATATATATATATGTGTGTGTGTGTGTGTGTGTGTGCGTGTGTGTGTGTATTGTTTTATAACCTGAATAAAATTTGTTAATTGAGATCTTACCAAATTAAGCCCAATTGAGATGTTGTCAAATTATAGAGGGGGCTTTTTAAAAAGTTTGATCTCTCAGAACATTTTGCAGGAAATGAAGACACCCAGAGTAGAGTTGAACCAGAGTGATTACAGGATGTTTTGAGCTTCTCTGTTATATTCAAATACCTCAGTCTGTGTGTTACTTGACGATACACATTTCTTGATACTTTGCCTTAATTTGGAACTGCTTTCTTTGGGACTGAACAAATATTTAGTCTAAAATGTAATTTTGTAAGTGCTGTTGTATTTTTTCGAATCTATCTATACCCGTCAGTCTTCATTAAAAATTCATTAAAATTAAAGTTGTCATAATCTGAAGTAAACATTTTGAAATGGCTTTTTTTCTTACTCTTTCTTTCTGTCATTTAGTTACATCAACATGCTCTGCTGTTTTTAGTTACTCTGCCACTGATGTGTTTTTGGAAGAAGAATAAAAGAAACAGACAGGACTTAGTGTGAGAGTATGTACTGATACATCCATTCCATCAGCACCAAATATACATAGGTTTTGAGCCTATGTATGTGTACAATGTTGGTATAATTTATATATTTTTTTCTCTTGATGTCCATGTTGGGCAATCGACCCAAGTAGGAGCGTGAATCAGTCAGCAAGTGGATGTGAGCAGTGAGTGCCTGTATGTCTCTCTCTCTCTCTCTCTCTCTCTCTCTCTATCCATGTCCCTGAAATTGTGGCCCCAGCCATAGCAGACATTTTTGTGGTGAAATCATTAATCCCACGTGCAGAGCTCTCTCTGTGGTCACTGGGGGTCTTGCTCCTCTGCCTTTGGCTGAGTAAATCATAAAGTTTGCTGGGAGACCACACAAGAAGCAGCAGCAGTGGAGGCAAGCAGGCAAGCAGACCCAGCACTGAGCTGAGCAAAGCACAGACACACATACACACAAACCTTTCCATTCTGTACATCCCCTAGCACACCCCACCCTCCCTTTACTTTTTTTTCAACACTAGAGTGCAAAACACCAGAGGAGAGAGCATGAATGTATAATTTGTGAGAGAACGAGTCATAAAAAATAGAAGGAAATGAGAGAAAGTGAAAGGGGGGGGGGGGGGGGGGACAGTCAAGGCAAAGAGTGGACAACACAAATGTATGGATAGAGTTGGCATAAGTATAATATGTAAAGAAGATGAAGAAAAGAGAGAGATTGAGTAAGAGAAAACTCAAAAATGTGGTTCCAATCCAAAAGTGTGTGAATAATTATAGTAAAAAAATAAGCTTACTGACATTTAAAAGGAAAGAAATCTGTGTTTGTATTGTTTGTTGTTGATAGCAAAGGCTGTACATCCAATAAAGTATATTCTGTCACTTAGTAGTAACTAGTAAAATTAGACAAATGTCACCATAAATACATGTTCATTTTCACAATTAGTTGCCATCAGTGCCATCCGCAAATATTTATTTATTTTTATTTTTTGCAGTGAATTATTGGCTGCTAAAAGCTTGAAATTAAGGCATTTCAAAACCAAAATTGTTGATGTTCCTATTCGTCATGTTTATAATTTTTCATATATTTTTAGACCTACTGTGTTGAGTCAACATATGACAATTATTAATATTTGAATCCTAAAATGAAGAACAGTGGAATATCTCTGATATTATTATTTGCATTTGAAGATTTGAAAAATAAAAAAAATTCCAATAAGGAGCTATATGTATATATATATATAAACTAACCAGCCACTTTATTAGGTACATCTGCTCAATTGGGAAAGTTGCGGCCTAATGGTTGTGGGTTTGAGTCTCATACCAGCAGGGATTGTAGGGGGGGGGGGTGAATGTACAATGCTCTCTCCCACCTTCAATACAATGACTGAGCTGCCCTAGGTGTGTGTGCACTGCTGTGTGTGTGCACTTTGGATGGGATAAAGGCTAAATTTAAATCCACCTTCGCGCTTCGGCTGGCAATGATTTTCAACCATTTAATGCTTATTTAAAGTCTCAGAAATTTAAATACACATGAGTACTAGCAAAGACATGCATTTACAGTTTGTAAAATATACGCTGATTTCTGTGGAAAATGCAATTAATGATCCATACAAATATAATCTGACGACATGTTTTTATTGATATCATATACAGATTGTATAGGTAACTAAAGTTCCTCTTCAGCAAGCACTCTGTGTGTGTGTGTGTGTGTCAGTCAGTGCCCAGAGGGGAAACCCACTTTGCATGCTAAAGCTCACGCGGCGGTGCCTACGTGCCTTAGACATGTGGAGAAAACCTTGGTTCTTGTCTCAGGGCCTGGTGCTGGGAGCTCCTTTTTGCCGCGGAATGCTAGCGACGGACGCATCCCTCACAGGCTGGGGTGCGGTCATGAGTGGCCACCCTGCCCGCAGTCTGTGGAGTGGCCGCCGTCCGAAATGGCATATCATCTGCCCGAGGATGTTGGCCGTGCTGCGAGCACTACATTACTTTCTCCCAGACCTAAGAGGTCACCATGTGTTGCTGCGCACCGACAACACAGCAGTGGTCTCTTACATCAACCACCAAGGAGTTCTGCGTTCACGCCGTTTAAACAAACTACCGTACCAGATCCTTGTGTGGTCCCAGGGTGAACTCCTCTCGCTGAGAGCAGTCCACATTCCTGGGCATCTTAATATGAGAGCAGACATCCTGTTGAGGCAGGGGCTGAGGCCTGGGGAATGGCGGCTTCACACTGAGGTGATGAAGCAGAGTTGGAGAGGTTGGCCAGACTCGGGTGGATCTGTTTGCGACTAGAGAGACGTCGCACTGTCCCCTCTGGCTTCCTCTGACTCATCCAACTCCACTGGGGCTGGACGCCATGGAACAGGCATGACCGAGTTTTCGATGTAAATTCCGTGGCAAAACATAGAAACAAAATAGAGACATCATTAGCATAGCTGCTGATCCAACAAAGTAAAATTAGCTAATGAATAAGAATGCACATTTGATCAAAGCAACGACACTCACAATTTAAGAGATACATTATTCTAATGCTTGGCGAAAGAAATGCATTTTTAATCTAGATTTAAACAGAGAGAGTGTGTCTGAACCCTGAACATTATCAGGAAGGCTATTCCAGAGTTTGGAGCCAAATGTGAGAAAGCTCTACCTCCTTTAGTGGACTTTGCTATCCTAGGAACTACCAAAAGTCCAGCGTTTTGTGACATTAAGGAGCATGATGGGTTGAAGCGTGGTAGAAGGCTAGTTAGGTATGCAGGAGTTAAACCATTTAGGGCCCTATAGGTAAGTAATGATAATTTGTAACTGATACGGAACTTAATAGGTAGCCAGTGCAGAGACTGTAAAATTGGGGTAATCATATTTTCTTGACCTCGTAAGGACTCTAGCTGCTGCATTTTGGACAACCTGTAGCTTGTTTATTGACGAAGCAGGACAACCCCCTAGAAGTGCGTTACAATAGTCCAGTCTAGAGGTCATGAATGCATGAACTAGCTTTTCTGCATCAGAAACAGATAACATGTTTCGTAGCTTGGCAATGTTTCTAAGATGGAAGAATGCAGTTTTTGTAACATGGGAAATATGATTTTCAAAAGACAAATTGCTGTCTATTATAACACCCAGATTTCTGACTGTAGAGAAAGTAACAGTACATCTGTCTAGTTGCAGATTGTAATCTACATGATTCTGTGTTTTTTGGTCCAATAATTAATATCTCTGTCTTATCCGAATTTAATTGGAGAAAACTTTTTGTCATCCAACTTTTTGTCATCTTTTACATTTTTAACACACTCTGTTAGCTTAGATAATTGAGAAGTTTCATCTGGTCTTGTTGAGATACATAAGCTGAGTATCATCAGCATAACAGTGGAAGCTAATTCCGTGTTTTCTAATAATATTACCAAGGGACAACATGTATATTGAAAATAGAAGGGGACCTAGGACAGACCCTCCATATTTTACTGATGATAAATGAGATGACACCCCATTTAAATAAACAAAATGGTAGCGATCGGACAGGTAGGATCTAAACCATCTTAGAGCCTGCCCTTGAATACCTGTATAGTTTTGTAATCTATCTATGAGTATGTCATGATCTATGGTGTCGAACACAGCACTAAGATCAAGTAAGACTAGAAATGAGATGCAGCCTTGATCTGACACAAGAAGCAGGTCATTTGTAATTTTAACAAGTGCAAGCATTTAACAAGCATGACGCGTCGCCATGAAAACAATAAGGCAATACATTCTAAAATAACGGTCTTCTAAAAAAACTCATGACGGGGGCTCAGCTAGAATATTTTAAACTCACGTGCGAAAGGCTTCAGGGATTGGGTGATGCTGATAATTAGGAGGGAGGCAGCTGACTCATCACATTTATATACACACGCATATTTATATAACTTTAAATGAAAGTCTACGATCCAAAAGTCTGAGATCATATTGAAAATTAAGTTTAGGATTTTGAAGACTGTAAAACAAATAGTATAACAATTATGGACTGTTTGTGGTGTTTTCTCCCTCATGTGCCCATATTTATTGTTTCTGCTCTCGTTGTATCACTATTAGTTGATCCTCCTCCCCTGTCTGTCCCTTATTAGCACCCCTACTTATAGTGTAGTCTGTTTCATTCTGTCCCGTATTCTGACAGGCAAGTAACAGGTCAGAATCAAAGCGGAGGGTCAGAAGGGCAGGCAGCAGAGAATCAATAAAAGAGGGGCAGTCCAAGATAATGCACAGGTAAACAATCAGAAGTAAATGCTCAGAAATGCTAGATGGGCTAAACAAGATTTTGCATTGAGCGAGAGTCTGGGACTAATTTATATGGGGAGTGGGATTGGGAACACCTGGTGGGGATTAGTCCAAGGTACGGGGCATATGGGTAATGGAGTCCAAAACGGAATCAAAACTCAGGAGAAAGTACCCTCCAGTGGTTCATAGGGAGAGCCATGGAGGCCTGGGACGTGACAGTTACCCTTTGTGTTAGACCCTCTTCTTCGTGTGGATTAACATTTAAAAGGATTTGTTATAATCTTCTTTGTACCTTCGCCAGTTTAACAGCAGCCAAATAAAGCCTGAATGAATAAATATTTAAGACTTCAACAGGTCATTTGTTAACCCTCATGTTGTGTTCCAGTCATTTTGACCCAGAGAGGATTTTATTTTACTCAAAAATGGTAGATAATGTTATTGCATTGGACAAAAACTCACTGACTCTGCTCACACAGGGCATAACATCTATCCAAAAAATATATAATTGGTTTATTTATTTATTTATTTATTTATTTATTTATTTATTTTTTCCCAATCCTGGTCAAAAATGACCTGCTTTTAAAAAATAGCTTATAAAATTCTCATTAAGCTATAGTATTACCATATGTTGGATTCAATCTTTTTATCAACTTATTTTCTTTTAGTTAATACAGGTTTTGCATTTCTTTTTGAAACTGATCACAGGACTCATTGATCTGAGCTTACACACCTCAGTTTTTAAATGAATATTGCCCACAAAATTATCCACAATTTTTTGTTGTTGTTTGTTTAAATAATTCCCAGCATTGCACAAGGGTTAATCAGAGGCACTAAAAGCACCCTTGAGGAAAATGCTGCCGTCATGCAAGTCTCCGTAAAAAATGAATAAAGCAGGGATGAGATAGAAGAGAAGGAAAAAAGGTAATTCTAGCCTAATCTTTAGAGACGGCCAGAGCAGTTCTTGACCCAATGGTTCAAACCTTGTACGATGACATTTGACCCCATAGCTTCATGGCTGGTGTTAGGTGGCTCGGCCCCACCCATCTCATTACACAGGTTGGCCCTGAGCCTTGATTGTGCTAGGAGAGAGGCTATTATTTAGAGATGGTATCAGTGTCAGTAGTGTGAATGACAGATCCAAAAGGTGAAACGCCACAGGTGGCCCCTGGTGTGGTCCCTTTGAAAGAGCTCCCATTAAAACAGACCTGGAGGCGTAGCAGTCAGGCACTGAGGTCCCTGTCAGTATTCCTAAGTAAAGGTGAATGCAAATATCATATGGCAAAATAGCAGTAATAAATAATAATAATAATAATAATAATAATAATAATAATAATAATAATAAAGTGAACTAATAGGAAAAAAATGTCCGTAAGATTTCACATTTACAAACACTTTCTGAATTTAGCTACAAAACTTAAGTCCACGTGTCATTCTATTTAAGAAAATAGTGTGAAAGTGAAAAGGAATTCTATTATTTTTTTTTTTTTCTGGAATTAAAAAACATTTTTTGTAAGTAGAGATTCATTCATTAATTCATTAATTTGTCCATTCATTCATTCATTCATTCATTTGTTCATTCATTTATATATTTATTTATTTTTAGGGGTATAAAAAAATTAAACCATCATTCAAAACTGTATTTTTTGCCTTGCCTTGATTAACTGCTTTAAACCTAAAATTACAATAATGATTTATATCTTGAATGGTCAGGTTGGAAATTGCAGGAAATAAATTACAAATTTTGTAATTTGTCCTTTATGTAACATTTGTAAATAAATAAATATTAGCTAATATGTAAATTACTTAGATTACATTTTTATATATGTTTCACAGGATTTTCTTACTGTACGTTGGTCTTTGTGTATAACTGGTTTTCATGAGAAAAACTAATTAGATCATAAAATATTTAATTTAAAAATAAAACAATCAAAATAAAACAGAAATATATTAGAAATATATTATCTGTAAAAACTGTATTGGTTTAACTGAATGTCATGTTACTGTTAACCAACATTAGAGAACTGTGAATATGTGAATGTTATACATAGCCTAATCAAAATCTATTTTAGATCAAAGTTTCAAAAAAGGTTTCATTTGGCAAAAACTTTTGGGAATCCCATGAGTAAAATGCCAGATCCACTCAAATATGGTGATCATTGATGAAGCAACATATTTTGTGAAAAAAACTATAATACATAAGCTTTATGTAAGTTAATACTTATTCAAAACATGCCACTTCAGTGAAGTTTTACCATATTCAGTTATTTGTTTAAATAAACTGATCTAATTTACTTTTATTCAGTGAATACATTTAGAATATCATTTAAATATGTTCAGCTAAAACAAACTCTAATCAACAAAACAATAATTCTGAAAGCTACTTATACTCCTTACATGAGATCCCATACAAATTAAATATGGCTTTAAAGTAGAAACAATAAATATGATGTTTTACTATATGGTATATTTTATAGGTTGATTTAAAATTATTATAAATATGGTGATTATCTCTAAGGTGTACATCCAACTTAATATAAATCATGATCACCATTTAAATCGTACCAAGTCATCTGAAAAAAAAAAAATCAGCCTGCTGTTTATCTTGTCAAACCTTTTGTTTTACTCCAAATAACATAATTTTCTTTTATTTCCCTTTTTTTTTTACCTCACTTATAAAAAAAAAAAAAAAACTGTTGATTGAATTACCTTGTACTGAGACACATTTAATAAACTGTATTATTCTCATTTGCTATACAAACCTATTATATATATATATATATATATATATATATATATATATATATATATATATATATATATATATATATATATATATATATGTATATGTGAAGAGTTCAGATGCAAAAGCCTCTAAATGCCATCTGAAATTTTCATCTAAAATTAAGATTTTTATCAAGCTCCTGCTTAGGTTGAGTCATTTTACTTTAATGGCAATGTGCAGGTCCTTTTCCAGGCTATTAAAGTGAAATAACTGAAAATAAATATAGGAGCCTGATAAAAATCCTAATTTTAGATGAAAATTTCAGATGGCATTTAGAGGCTTTTGCATCTGAACTCTTCATATATATATATATATATATATATATATATATATATATATATATATATATATATATATATATATATATATATATATATATATATAATTATTTTTTTTATTTGCCAATTTTAATTGCTACTTATTGAAGCATTATATCAACCCAATTAAAAGCTTCACACGGTAAACTGTAAAAGATAGACTAAATAGATTAGTTAATGATTTCGTTAGAGGTTAGATCACCTTTTAAAAGCAACTTCTTTATTTCTTCTCTTCCCTTGGAATCAGCTAACTGTGATTTCATGACACATCTTGCATCAATAGAAAGATAATTTAAATAATATATATTAATCAAGTACCCAAACAAAGGCAACACTAATCACTATAATGGTGAGGAAAATCAATATCAATTCATGAAGTCAGCTGTGATGATCTCTCAAATTTTTCAGTTGGTTTTAAAATTCAACATTCAAATTGACTTTGAGAAATTAGTGAACACAACAAGAGAAAGATAACAGCAGAAGTAGAGGAAATGAGTGAAGTCTATTATGAATCGTGCCACCTTAAAAACTTTTTTTCTTGACAAAAAGCACTTAAACCAATTAATTAATCTTAAACTGGGTATTCTGTGTAACCAAGGAATAATATGTAAATAGTACAGATTACTAGATTTTTACAATTAAGTTAAGACATTAAGTAAAGTTAACTAAAAAGTGTTTGTTAGAACAACTGTTGGATTTTACATGTAGATTTGCCCTTAAGTCTACATCTTTGCCTGACTACAACCTTTCAGATTCAAGACTCAACAGGTGCGCTGCACCTTCAATCCACACATGGGACCAAACCACTGTCTCTGTCATCCTTATATTCCATACTGGCACAGTGTAGAGTCATAGTGAATCTTTTGTGATCTGCTATCTGCTAGGTGGGCTGTCGGTGGGAATAATGGGTGGATTTTGGTGTGTATGTGAGGGCCTACTATTGCACAGATCACTCTTTATGCTACTGTTTATTATGGTCAGGACAAAGTCATGCCGTGTGCACTGCACAAGAGCTGCCATATGTCAACATCTTGCTGGTGGTTCTCAGACTTTCAAACAGCAGATAGGGTGCAATGAACCTGCCATGTAAACTTTGGACAACACATTTAGCAGAACTGTAATTATTTACAAAGAGCTAGTGAACAGGATTTTCCCCCTTTTCTTCTTGGTTGCTGAGAGTATTAAAACTAATTACATTGGTTCATCTAATTGTATTTTGAACCTTTGGTGCTTTAACAGCTAGATGAAGAGTTCTTACTAAACATTATTAATCTTTCTGTAAGATATGCATGTTTGTTCGTGAGAGGTTGTTATTGGGGGGATATTTGTGAGCACTCCTACAATGCCCCACCTGTGCCTCAGCCATACCCCCTCAGACCACCCACTTAGGGGAGTGACAAGGCAGTGAGGAAGGCCTATAACCTGGGTGGGCAATAAGACTTTGAACTCAAGTAGAATATTTCAGACAACATAAGTGCAGTGATAAAGAATCTGTGTATGTGAGAGCATTGAGGTTTTGCATGGATGGGTCATGTTGTACATGTGAATAATGATAATGTAGCTGAAATAGTGCTGGTTAGAAGAGTGTTTCTACTAAATGAAAACAATGTTACATTGAAATCAATCTGGTTTGCATAAAATGCCACCTACTTATGTGCCTCCAAAATAAACGGGCTAAAATTGTACCACCTGGATTTTCAATTGCACACAAAAGGGCAGAGAGAGGGGATTAACTATGGTAAGAAGGACTGGCTGGGGGCGTTAAGATGCTGCGGTCAATGGTGATTAGAGTGCTTTTTGTTTCTGGATTTTAAGAGTTCATCCAGTGGAAACAACGGTCCTAGATCAGCTTCCATCTGATTTTTTTGGCTGTAATTGGAATGATAAAGCTTTCTGTGTACTTGAGGAAGAGGAGAACAGTCAGGGTGATAAACAGGAGGGCGAGGGGAAGAACCACTCCACGGTGGTCTAAAGAAAATGCTGAACTCCTACAGCAACAGTGCACTGACTGCTAGTGACCCTGATCACTCCAGTACTGACATGAAACCGATGCTCTTGTATTCTGTGACTCTCACTTTCTCTATTTTTATGCCATCCATCCTTATAATAATAATAATTTCTTCCTGCCGTTATATAGCCATGGTTTTAAAGGGGTAGTTTACCCAAAAATGAACTGCTTAATATTTTTTCTGAAAATTGGATTCTTTGAATAGAAATGACAATATATTTGAAATATAAATATTTTGTCTTTACTGTCACTTTTGAACAATATAAAGCATGCTATCCTTAGATAGGATTTCTCTATCCTTCTCCCTTACCTAAGACACAGCAGTATTTCCTGCAGTCCAGGCAAGAAACTGATATTGTTGTGGAACAAACATGGATTGGAAGATAAAACTACTTCAAGCATACTGTTCACAGTCAAATAAACATTTAGGGGTTTATGTGTGTGGCAACATGGAGCGAGAGGAACAAAACACACATTCACCAGCAATACAGCAAAATGAAAACCCACCTAATAAAACAATCAAACACTACTGACCCGTGGCATGCCCAGATTTGTTGGTTCACACCCGCGCCACCGGCAACCCCTTCTCTCTTCACTCACAGCCAATCTTTGCCTTAACTTACGAATTGTATTGTTTGGCCTTCCTTGACTATAATTGGCTGTGTTGTATAGATTAACACTTGAGATATACTCAGCAGATCCCAAACATGCCACGCATGGCCCCTGGGTCAGTAACACTTTTATCGCCTCTAAATGGTAAACAGGGTTAATTTCAGCTCCAACAGAGGTCCGCTCCATGACTCCAGTCCTCCAGGACCAAACATACACAGCCAATGGAACAAATTACGCTTTTTCCTCATCTCTTTTTGCCGAACTGATAAATATTTAGTCAGCTCTAAGATGATGTGACAGACTGGTAGGCCAAACAATTCGCTAAACAATTGTCGAGACACGATTTGTATACTGTTCAGCTTCTTTGTGGCGAGTGTTGAAAATAATATTCCTAAACAGAGGGGCATTTGTATTTTCTTATCACTAAAGGACCACCGGATTTACTCAAAATTAAACATATAAAGTCATACAAATGTGATCTGAATTATAACAATGCTCCAGGTCAAACATGCAACCGGTACATTCCAGTGCAATGTGAGGTCTTTGTGCAGAAATCCTTATATGGAATGTGTGGGAAAGGCCTCACCTGCCATTCTGTGCAGGGCGTGACTTTGAAGTCCACTGTAATTAACATAATGTCTTACTTGGAGCTGCAATGTGATGATAATTGTCTATGCAGAGTTTTAAATGCATTCCATTCATAAAAAGGAGAAAGGAAGCTTGGGAACATGAAAGGAGGCAAACACAGTTAGGTGTGAGGTAACTGCACACAAAACAGTTCACTCAGAGTTCGTCCGGTCTGTCTGCAACCTTAAATAAAAGGAAAAGTCATAATTTTGCAGTGACAGTCCCACAATCTAATGTTAACAAAGATTACAAACTAGCCTACTACAAATAGTCTTTTCTGGCTTTACTGCTTCTAGACATTGAAAACGGCATGAAATTTGAGTCAAATGATCTATATCTACATCTTACCTCAACCTATATCCTTTATCAGAGTACTATGGGATGTAATTTAAAGAGTTAATACTTGGAAAGCTCAAGAGTGTTTGGACATGACTCGTGGGCTGCAACCGCAACAGTACACTGTCCAATTGACCATACAAATATTTGGAGTCTGCAAAGTGCTCATATTTGGCAGGCGACTCTTCCTTGAAGCAGCGTGGAAACCGCAGGTTGAGAGCGATAGAAAAAGGGCCCTTCCAAAGGAAAGACAAGTGTTGAAAGGTCTTTGCAAGCTCCTCTGTGCATAGCAGTGATTGATGATCAATCGACTGCTTTGTTGCTGCATCAAAACAGGTCGTGTGAGCTCAGTAATGCAGATTCGATGAGAACCCTGCAAACTTGGTGAGCCAAATGCATCCGATTGTAATGTTTCAGTTAATTAAATGTTTAATAAAAAACACACCTTGTGGCCTTGTTGCTTGGCACATGGAACAGCAGAGACATACTCGGTTTGCAAGAATCAAGGAGGTACATGCAAATTCTACACTGATTTGAAAATTTATTAGGAATACTGGACGGATGTGTGATATGATACGCAAACACACACACAAACTAGGATGCGGATATGAATACCTTCTGAATTAGATATTTAGGCCTCATTAGCTGATTTTCAATATTTCCTATTCAGGCCATGCATTACAATGGAAAATTCCCATCTGTGGCAAACAACACTCAACAAGTGATGACAGCTGAATAATACAGTATGCTTCTTTTCTCTATCCATTTCACATATTGTTCTTCTGATGTGTTTGTGCTGGAGTCTTCTGATAGAATACAGCACATCCATGTGGACTATGGGAACTTCCAGGAGCATTTCTGGACAACTCTATTACAGTATGCTGAGTTTCACTCAGGTGCTTATGACGTGATGCTGTACAGAAGAATCTATAGTATGCACATCAATTATAGCTGTGGTTTAACAGTGTATACATGTTTCCTTCTCTTCATGTTAAGTTTCTGCTTCAGGAGACAGAGAAGAAGCAGAGGCAATGGCAGAATACTGTTTTGCTAGGGAAGCACAGCCAAAACAAGCCAGAAAACGGAGAGCCAGTGTAGCAAAGCCCTTTATCTGAGTCTATATACATCTTAAGTCAATAAAAGGTACTTTGTGTCTTTGGTGGTCCGCGCTATCATCATCTGGAATGCAGCAAATGCAGTGCGGACCACAACTAGCTCAAGGCCTGTCCGTGTGTCTTTGCAATTAGCTTAAGATAAACCTGGGGTTTTGCATTTAAACTGATTTATACTGTGTTCTCTTGGATATTTACAGAATGGGCTTTCCAGCACAAAAGCAGCAGGACCTATCTGTTTATAGTTATTAGCACTGCTTAATTTATTGCCAGGCTAAAGTGGTCCCAGGATGGTGAGGGTGATGATGTTTGTTCAGAGATCGAGTGTATTTTTGTCTTTAATAATATGCTTTGAGTGTGAAAGAATTTATGTGTAAGGCATTTTTAATGTATGTACATGTTTCAAACAGGGGCTTGTAAAAAAAAAATCCCATTGCAAGAGATCCCCTACCTAAACAAAAAGGCAGCTATATATTAATTAAGACCCATATAGTATATTGTTTGTAAAATGAAATAATTGTTTTGAATAAGTAAGCCAAAACATATTTTTGAAATATTTATTATTTAACTTTTATTTTTTTAAATAAATTTTTAATTTCATTTATTATTTTGATTTATTTTATACAGTTATTTTATTTGTGTATATTTTTGTTTAGTGATTTTACAGTTTGACAGCCATATGAAATGCAGTTTGTACATTTTTTTTTCATTATTAAATTCTCTTTCCACGTCCCTGTCATGTAGCTATTACCTGACAGCAAAGAACCATAAATGTGCAAATGTGTTGTTTAATTATCAAATGTTACCTTAAAATCTACGTCAAGTAAGTACTTTAGGTCAAAGGGGTTTGGCTGACAAAGAATGTTTGGGAATCCCTGTTTTAGATTAACACATCTTACATGCATATAAACTATAGTGAGTTGAAGGACAGAAGTCATCATATGCCTGCTGAGGTTCAGCAGAACAGACTGTCCCATGGCTCTCTCTGGCTCCATGACACAGCTCAGGAATGAGAGTAGACGTGTGGTTGTTAGACAGGGTGATGACCCTACTGCTTGCAAGGGTGAAGGCCCTACTGGGAAAAGTCTGTGGCCCTGATCCCAGAAGCACATTCACATTGGCTCAAGCCACCACTCGCTGGGTGGACCTGAAGAACACCCTGACATCCTCGTCACCCAGGAGCTAATGAGAACCTTCAGGCAGAACTCACTAACACCCATATGTATAATAGAAATAACAGACGCATAAATAACAAATGCTTTGACTGTCAGCAACTTTTTGAAATACTCAGGACATTTCGAAATGCACTTCAGAACAAGTGGAGTGAAACAACAGGAAGGGCACAGAATAAATTGTATGTGAATGCTTGACCCGCTCTGTCTGTACAACCAAATACCCGCCATGAACTGTATCAACAAATACAACACTAGCCACAATTTGTGTTTCATTCGGGGTGGCACGATGGAAAAAAAATACTCTGAAGCTGTTGTTATATGGTTTCTTTTGTACTTACTCTTCCCTTTAAGGAGAGAGAGAAAAAATTTTATAAAAATATATGGACATGGAAAGCTGAGCTTACTACTGAAATGAGTCGTAGTAATAAGATGCATGTTAAAGGGAAGTTTTCACTTTGGTTTTTGATATAAAAGAATAGCTGGAGGGCTTAGGTGGGAAATATTATTCTGCGAGACCTCAGACCCTTCCCTGGGACAATAAAACATGGTGCAGTTACAAACTTGTGACCTTTTGAACTGAGATGAAAGTGAGAGCTCAGCACGGAGCACACTGGACCACTGTACCGCCTGCCCACTGTGTATCTGATCTGGGCACCCGTTCTTACTGGAAAAAAAGGCAGACTGAGTCAACATTGTTTCCATGTCACATTTCAGATTCCCACACACATTGTAGATCACAACCTTACAGTGCTTAAAGGTTTGTCAGTTTATCAAAAAATGAAAATTCTGTCATGTTCTTAAACTCATGTGGTTCATGTGTTTCTTTTTGTAGCACAAATTAAGATACTTTTAATATTTTCTCTTCAGTTTTGTCTATCCATAGAAAGTCTAGCTAATAAAAAAAGTACATAAAAAAAAAAACACATGAGCCTTCAGAAATCATTCTAAAATGCTGATTTGATTCTCAAGAAAAATTATCATTATTCTCAATGTTGAAAAAGTTATACTGCTTCATATTTTTGTGGAAACTGTGATAGACAACCATTCAAAAGTAACAGTAAATATATGTGTAATGTTAAAAAAAAAGAAATAAATAAATCTACAGTATTACAAATAAATGTTATTTGTTTTAACTTTCCATTCATGAACAAATCTACAAAAACTTTCAAACCTGAAATAAATAAAAAGTTTTCAGTGTAATAATTTTATGATAATAATAAAAGCCTTTATTAAACATTGAGCACCAGTAATAATTAATAACAACTGAGCATCAAATAAGCATATTAGAATGATCATGTCAAAATGAAGCCTGGAGGAATGGCAGCTAAAAATTCAATTTTCCATCATATTTTCGTTAATATATTAAAATAGAAAACAGTTCTTTAAAATTGTATAGGGGAGAGCAGGGGCGAAAGCACCATTTTTCAGAAAAACTTCATTTTAAAAGATAAAGTTGTATACAGAGATATATTTCTGCTGTGGCCAGTAACTCAGAAGTGTGGTCTAACAATACCAGGTGGTATTTTGTAGAAATGTAGAAAGATTTCAGTATAATTTCACTTTGAACATAAGTTGCACATTGTTACTTTCGACCCCATCGGTTGGGACGAAAGTAACACACAGGTGGGTCAAAAGTAACACAACAATATAAGTTAGATTTTTTTTTTTCTGTTAGTCTTATTTTTCTTAAGTATACCTGATTGTGACCTTGTTAATAAATAACTGCAAACATATGTTGTCCTTTATCTTTTCAAAAAGATTATTAAATTACATTTTCATATTTTCATTTTAAATTTAAGTTTAAGTTTCATCAGATGTCTTAAAACCTGACTGTATTTTTTTTATTTTAAATTTCAATGTATTTTTATATAATAATAAAAAAATTCTAAAGAATGCACAATATAAAAATTTTATCACATTAACATAATAAAAAAAACTCTAAACATAATGTAACAGTGGGCCTATTTATGTTTCCATCCAGTTGTTTTTATGCATGAATTAAAAATGAGCATTAAAACATCTGGAAACACTGCAAATTCACAGGTGGAGGTGTAAAGGCTAAGATATGGCTAAAAACTAAATATAAATGTGACGTAGCAGCTGCCCAGAGAGTGATGTTCCTCTATGTCCAGAAACACCCTCTCAAAAACATCTGGATAAAACCAGACCTCTGTCTGTCTTTCTGACCCTAACTAAGACATATTCTTTTGGTATAATATGACATTAACATTTGTAAGAAATGATGCAAGACACAGAAATTCACAATATAGCTTGCACTGGAACAAAATAAATACTTTTTTGTGACTGTAGCGGGACAAAAGTAACAACTGTTACTTTCGTCCCGACAGAACTCCTGACATTTAAACTAGATTTATTTTTATATTAAAAAAAATTGAAAATGCAAACTTTAGGATGTGTTAAAGCACTAAATAACCTGTAGATTGATCATTATTTTGAACCATGAAACAAGAAAAACAACACGACTAATAAAAAAAAAAAAATACCGCTTCAATAATTTACTTTTTGAACTCAAAAACAGTTTAACGGACCTAACTTCGGGAAACGATGAGGAAATCACATGATATTTCTCAGCTCCGTCAAGGATTGCATGCTGAACATGCTGCCATAGCTGGGAATGCAAATGCAGAAAGAGGCTCGGAGAAAATCGCTTTGTTACTTTCGTCCCGTGTTACTTTCGCCCCGGTTCTCCCATAGTATTGCCATGATATTACTGTTTTTACTGTATTTTGGATCAAATTCAGCCTTGCTGGAATTTGAAGGAAAGACTCCTTTGAAAAACATTTTAAATTATATTACAAACTTTTTTGATCATTAGTGTAAATCTTTTTTTTTTTTTTTTTCTCATATCAAGGAGGACTCTCACATTGTTTGTGTGCCACTCACTCATTTGTCACAAGCACACGGCGTTAGATTTTGGTCAAAACTGGTGGAGTGTCCTGCCAGTCTGGATTCCATAAAATAGTAGAAGTCTGATAGAGATTTGAGTAGGCCGAGTCAGAACAGATGGGCCATGCATGGGCCACTGGTGGGATCATGTTGACGGACCACCATCAATGCTGCTACACACAGCACAACATACTCATGGCCCATTCTTGCCTTTCAGCTCATTTGCAGTAAAGCCCAAGATGTAAAATCAGAATGAAGCCCCTGCTGCAATTTGCACTGACATATGGGAGGCAAACCTATGGGTCTACTTTGGGTAGTGCTGTTGGCCCCTACTGGAACCGTTTACAAATAATTAGCCTAAGGACAGGAAAGAAGAAAATCCATCTGTGTGCTAACCCTATGCTAACCTTTCAGGATGGGAAGCTTTGTGTGATCAGAATGAAATTTGTGAGGCCAAGCATAAAATGGACATAAATGATGTGGTTTATTTGATATTATCCAATGCGTTAGACCTCATAGCAAGCAGTGCAGATTCCCTCTGGTTTGTAGAGGAATCAGAAAGAGATGGTCATGGATGATGACAGGCATGTGTGGGCGTGCGTGTGATGGGGTGGTAATGGTGTCGGGATGGTGTGTGTGGTAAATTAATGCCGAAATGGTGAAAAACCAGCATTACGCACAGGTCAGAGAACAGCTTTGGGTCACGCTTTGGAGGGGTCTCTTGAGAAGCCTGGTTTTGTTATACAGATCACTAATCTGTTTTCTTGATAGGACTGTGCTTCCTATAAAAAAAAATAAACAAATCCGACACCACACTGATCCATTTCCTTCCCCAGAGCAATGTCTACCATCTTGCACCTTAAAAGCAGTATCACTCTTTGACTTTAACATGAAAGAGGGGGAACATTGAAGAATCAAGTGTCGTGTTAACAGCTATTGAACTAATCCAGCGTCTTGACTTGCTTGTGTTACTGTACTGTCTGTATGTACCATAGCTATTATGGGACTGATGCGGTTTCCCGTTGACTTCAGTTACTTAAGAATGAGGGTTTTTGTAGACAATCTCCAAGAAAGAAGGATTTCAGGGGTATTTCAGGTTCAATACAAGTTAAGCTAAATCAACAGCATTTGTGGCATAATGTTGATTACAGGAAAAATAATTTTTAACTCTTGATTCCTTCTCCGTAAAAAGGTTACAGTGAGGCACTTGGGCACAATTTTTGTTGTACTTAAAAACAGAAAATGAAGGACAAAATTTTATTAAAGCACTTAGTGTAATTCATCTGTTAAAACTTTGAGCGGTTTAAAAAAATTTTCTAATCATTTTGAGGTTTCCATTGTTATACTGTCATGGCAACGTTGTAAAGGTTTTTTTGTATATATTTATTTTCTTTTTTTGAAGAAGAAGAACAATAATAAGAAGAAGAAAATAAGAGATAAGTCAAAATCTACATACCATTATACTGTCAATTGATCTGAACTTGAATTTTCCTTTAACAGGAAAAAACAAATGAACTCAAGAAAAACTGGGACCAGAGACATAAAGAGAAAATTAGAGAAGAGGACAGATTACGTGGAAGATGAAGTGGTAGAAAAGCGGATGTGATTAAGT